>NC_042968.1:29417512-29717512 GCF_901001165.1 Salmo trutta
ACTAGTACTTTACACTACAGTAAGAGACCTGTCACCTGTCAATCGTTGTCATTTCAAATAGGATGAACTGTGTATGGTGGCTGTGAACATGCCTGAATGCAGAGAGATAAGCTGTAGCATTGCTCTCCCAGGAACATGTACTGAACAGCAGTATGGGATTACCTGGGGTCATAAAGGACCATGGTACACCCCCGCTGTTACGGTACATCACCCACTCCCCTGACCTGTCGTACGCCATGTTTGTCAGTTAAATGTAATGTTACACAATGACTGGCTGTACATGCGTTAATCAGCCTTATTTCCCCTTCATTTCATTAGGTTTATCACACCATGTCAAGGTGATGATCTCTGCACCAGCTGCAGACCTTTGCAGGACATGAAACTGTCAACATGGGCAAAAAAAAGAAGTTAGCATATTTCTTTGACATTAATGAGGTGATCAGGCAGTGGAAGTGTCAATGTGGGAGAGAAAGAAAAACATGCTCCTGGCAATTACAATAATGAAGTGATCTTATTATGGAGCTGTGCCAGTCATTACTAATGTACTGTGTTAAATATAACTACTGTACTGTGTTAGATATAACTACTGTACTGTGTTAGATATAACTACTGTACTGTGTTAGATATAACTACTGTACTGTGTTAGATATAACTACTGTACTGTGTTAGATATAACTACTGTACTGTGTTAGATATAACTACTGTACTGTGTTAGATAAAACTACTGTACTGTGTCAGTCATAACTACTGTACTGTGTTAGATATAACTACTGTACTGTGTTAGATATAACTACTGTACTGTGTTAGACATAACTACTGTACTGTGTTAGACATAACTACTGTACTGTGTTAGACATAACTACTGTACTGTGTTAGATATAACTACTGTACTGTGTTAGATATAACTACTGTACTGTGTTAAATATAACTACAGTACTGTGTTAGATATAACTACTGTACTGTGTTAGATATAACTACAGTACTGTGTTAGATAAAACTACTGTACTGTGTCAGTCATAACTACTGTACTGTGTTAGATATAACTACTGTACTGTGTTAGATATAACTACTGTACTGTGTTAGACATAACTACTGTACTGTGTTAGACATAACTACTGTACTGTGTTAGACATAACTACTGTACTGTGTTAGATATAACTACTGTACTGTGTTAGATATAACTACTGTACTGTGTTAGACATAACTACTGTACTGTGTTAGATATAACTACTGTACTGTGTTAGATATAACTACTGTACTGTGTTAGATATAACTACTGTACTGTGTTAGATATAACTACTGTACTGTGTTAGATATAACTACTGTACTGTGTTAGATATAACTACTGTACTGTGTTAGATATAACTACTGTACTGTGTTAGATATAACTACTGTACTGTGTTAGACATAACTACTGTACTGTGTTAGATATAACTACTGTACTGTGTTAGATATAACTACTGTACTGTGTTAGATATAACTAATGTACTGTGTTAGACATAACTACTGTACTGTGTTAGATATAACTACTGTACTGTGTTAGACATAACTACTGTACTGTGTTAGACATAACTACTGTACTGTGTTAGATATAACTACTGTACTGTGTTAGACATAACTACTGTACTGTGTTAGATATAACTACTGTACTGTGTTAGACATAACTACTGTACTGTGTTAGATATAACTACTGTACTGTGTTAGATATAACTACTGTACTGTGTTAGATATAACTACTGTACTGTGTTAGATATAACTACTGTACTGTGTTAGATATAACTACTGTACTGTGTTAGATATAACTAATGTACTGTGTTAGACATAACTACTGTACTGTGTTAGATATAACTACTGTACTGTGTTAGACATAACTACTGTACTGTGTTAGACATAACTACTGTACTGTGTTAGATATAACTACTGTACTGTGTTAGACATAACTACTGTACTGTGTTAGACATAACTACTGTACTGTGTTAGATATAACTACTGTACTGTGTTAGATATAACTACTGTACTGTGTTAGACATAACTACTGTACTGTGTTAGATATAACTACTGTACTGTGTTAGATATAACTACTGTACTGTGTTAGACATAACTACAGTACTGTGTTAGATATAACTACTGTACTGTGTTAGATATAACTACTGTACTGTGTTAGACATAACTACTGTACTGTGTTAGACATAACTACTGTACTGTGTTAGATATAACTACTGTACTGTGTTAGACATAACTACTGTACTGTGTTAGATATAACTACTGTACTGTGTTAGATATAACTACTGTACTGTGTTAGACATAACTACTGTACTGTGTTAGATATAACTACTGTACTGTGTTAGATATAACTACTGTACTGTGTTAGATATAACTACTGTACTGTGTTAGATATAACTACAGTACTGTGTTAGATATAACTACTGTACTGTGTTAGATATAACTACAGTACTGTGTTAGATATAACTACTGTACTGTGTTAGATATAACTACTGTACTGTGTTAGACATAACTACTGTACTGTGTTAGATATAACTACAGTACTGTGTTAGATATAACTACTGTACTGTGTTAGATATAACTACAGTACTGTGTTAGATATAACTACTGTACTGTGTTAGATATAACTACTGTACTGTGTTAGACATAACTACTGTACTGTGTTAGATATAACTACTGTACTGTGTTAGATATAACTACTGTACTGTGTTAGACATAACTACTGTACTGTGTTAGACATAACTACTGTACTGTGTTAGATATAACTACTGTACTGTGTTAGATATAACTACTGTACTGTGTTAGATACAACTACTGTACTGTGTTAGATATAACTACTGTACTGTGTTAGACATAACTACTGTACTGTGTTAGATATAACTACTGTACTGTGTTAGATATAACTACTGTACTGTGTTAGATATAACTACAGTACTGTGTTAGATATAACTACTGTACTGTGTTAGATATAACTACTGTACTGTGTTAGATATAACTACTGTACTGTGTTAGATATAACTAATGTACTGTGTTAGACATAACTACTGTACTGTGTTAGATATAACTACTGTACTGTGTTAAATATAACTACAGTACTGTGTTAGACATAACTACTGTACTGTGTTAGACATAACTACTGTACTGTGTTAGATATAACTACTGTACTGTGTTAGATATAACTACAGTACTGTGTTAGACATAACTACAGTACTGTGTTAGATATAACTACAGTACTGTGTTAGACATAACTACTGTACTGTGTTAGATATAACTACTGTACTGTGTTAGACATAACTACTGTACTCTGTTAGATATAACTACAGTACTGTGTTAGATATAACTACTGTACTGTGTTAGACATAACTACTGTACTGTGTTAGATATAACTACTGTACTGTGTTAGACATAACTTCTGTACTCTGTTAGATATAACTACTGTACTGTGTTAGATATAACTACAGTACTGTGTTAGATATAACTACTGTACTGTGTTAGACATAACTACTGTACTCTGTTAGATATAACTACTGTACTGTGTTAGATATAACTACTGTACTGTGTTAGACATAACTACTGTACTGTGTTAGATATAACTACTGTACTGTGTTAGATATAACTACTGTACTGTGTTAGATATAACTACTGTACTGTGTTAGATATAACTACTGTACTGTGTTAGATATAACTACTGTACTGTGTTAGATATAACTACTGTACTGTGTTAGACATAACTACTGTACTCTGTTAGATATAACTACAGTACTGTGTTAGATATAACTACTGTACTGTGTTAGACATAACTACTGTACTGTGTTAGATATAACTACTGTACTGTGTTAGACATAACTACTGTACTCTGTTAGATATAACTACAGTAATGTGTTAGATATAACTACAGTACTGTGTTAGATATAACTACTGTACTGTGTTAGATATAACTACTGTACTGTGTTAGACATAACTACTGTACTGTGTTAGATATAACTACAGTACTGTGTTAGATATAACTACAGTACTGTGTTAGATATAACTACAGTACTGTGTTAGATATAACTACAGTACTGTGTTAGATATAACTACTGTACTGTGTTAGATATAACTACTGTACTGTGTTAGATATAACTACTGTACTGTGTTAGACATAACTACTGTACTGTGTTAGACATAACTACTGTACTGTGTTAGATATAACTACAGTACTGTGTTAGACATAACTACTGTACTGTGTTAGACATAACTACTGTACTGTGTTAGACATAACTACTGTACTGTGTTAGATATAACTACTGTACTGTGTTAGACATAACTACTGTACTGTGTTAGATATAACTACTGTACTGTGTTAGATATAACTACTGTACTGTGTTAAACATAACTACTGTACTGTGTTAGATATAACTACTGTACTGTGTTAGATATAACTACTCTACTGTGTTAGATATAACTACTGTACTGTGTTAGATATAACTACAGTACTGTGTTAGATATAACTACTGTACTGTGTTAGATATAACTACAGTACTGTGTTAGATATAACTACTGTACTGTGTTAGATATAACTACTGTACTGTGTTAGACATAACTACTGTACTGTGTTAGATATAACTACAGTACTGTGTTAGATATAACTACTGTACTGTGTTAGATATAACTACAGTACTGTGTTAGATATAACTACTGTACTGTGTTAGATATAACTACTGTACTGTGTTAGACATAACTACTGTACTGTGTTAGATATAACTACTGTACTGTGTTAGATATAACTACTGTACTGTGTTAGACATAACTACTGTACTGTGTTAGACATAACTACTGTACTGTGTTAGATATAACTACTGTACTGTGTTAGATATAACTACTGTACTGTGTTAGATACAACTACTGTACTGTGTTAGATATAACTACTGTACTGTGTTAGACATAACTACTGTACTGTGTTAGATATAACTACTGTACTGTGTTAGATATAACTACTGTACTGTGTTAGATATAACTACAGTACTGTGTTAGATATAACTACTGTACTGTGTTAGATATAACTACTGTACTGTGTTAGATATAACTAATGTACTGTGTTAGACATAACTACTGTACTGTGTTAGATATAACTACTGTACTGTGTTAAATATAACTACAGTACTGTGTTAGACATAACTACTGTACTGTGTTAGACATAACTACTGTACTGTGTTAGATATAACTACTGTACTGTGTTAGATATAACTACAGTACTGTGTTAGACATAACTACAGTACTGTGTTAGATATAACTACAGTACTGTGTTAGACATAACTACTGTACTGTGTTAGATATAACTACTGTACTGTGTTAGACATAACTACTGTACTCTGTTAGATATAACTACAGTACTGTGTTAGACATAACTACTGTACTGTGTTAGACATAACTACTGTACTGTGTTAGATATAACTACTGTACTGTGTTAGACATAACTACTGTACTCTGTTAGATATAACTACAGTAATGTGTTAGATATAACTACAGTACTGTGTTAGATATAACTACTGTACTGTGTTAGATATAACTACTGTACTGTGTTAGACATAACTACTGTACTGTGTTAGATATAACTACAGTACTGTGTTAGATATAACTACAGTACTGTGTTAGATATAACTACAGTACTGTGTTAGATATAACTACTGTACTGTGTTAGATATAACTACTGTACTGTGTTAGATATAACTACTGTACTGTGTTAGACATAACTACTGTACTGTGTTAGACATAACTACTGTACTGTGTTAGATATAACTACAGTACTGTGTTAGACATAACTACTGTACTGTGTTAGATATAACTACTGTACTGTGTTAGACATAACTACTGTACTGTGTTAGATATAACTACTGTACTGTGTTAGACATAACTACTGTACTGTGTTAGACATAACTACTGTACTGTGTTAGATATAACTACTGTACTGTGTTAGATATAACTACTGTACTGTGTTAGATATAACTACTGTACTGTGTTAGACATAACTACAGTACTGTGTTAGATATAACTACAGTACTGTGTTAGACATAACTACTGTACTGTGTTAGACATAACTACTGTACTGTGTTAGATATAACTACAGTACTGTGTTAGATATAACTACTGTACTGTGTTAGACATAACTACTGTACTCTGTTAGATATAACTACTGTACTGTGTTAGATATAACTACTGTACTGTGTTAGACATAACTACTGTACTGTGTTAGATATAACTACTGTACTGTGTTAGATATAACTACTGTACTGTGTTAGATATAACTACTGTACTGTGTTAGATATAACTACTGTACTGTGTTAGACATAACTACTGTACTCTGTTAGATATAACTACAGTACTGTGTTAGATATAACTACTGTACTGTGTTAGACATAACTACTGTACTGTGTTAGATATAACTACTGTACTGTGTTAGACATAACTACTGTACTCTGTTAGATATAACTACAGTAATGTGTTAGATATAACTACAGTACTGTGTTAGATATAACTACTGTACTGTGTTAGATATAACTACTGTACTGTGTTAGACATAACTACTGTACTGTGTTAGATATAACTACAGTACTGTGTTAGATATAACTACAGTACTGTGTTAGATATAACTACAGTACTGTGTTAGATATAACTACAGTACTGTGTTAGATATAACTACTGTACTGTGTTAGATATAACTACTGTACTGTGTTAGATATAACTACTGTACTGTGTTAGACATAACTACTGTACTGTGTTAGACATAACTACTGTACTGTGTTAGATATAACTACAGTACTGTGTTAGACATAACTACTGTACTGTGTTAGATATAACTACTGTACTGTGTTAGACATAACTACTGTACTGTGTTAGATATAACTACTGTACTGTGTTAGACATAACTACTGTACTGTGTTAGACATAACTACTGTACTGTGTTAGATATAACTACTGTACTGTGTTAGATATAACTACTGTACTGTGTTAGATATAACTACAGTACTGTGTTAGACATAACTACAGTACTGTGTTAGATATAACTACAGTACTGTGTTAGACATAACTACTGTACTGTGTTAGACATAACTACTGTACTGTGTTAGATATAACTACAGTACTGTGTTAGATATAACTACTGTACTGTGTTAGACATAACTACTGTACTCTGTTAGATATAACTACTGTACTGTGTTAGATATAACTACTGTACTGTGTTAGACATAACTACTGTACTGTGTTAGATATAACTACTGTACTGTGTTAGATATAACTACTGTACTGTGTTAGATATAACTACTGTACTGTGTTAGATATAACTACTGTACTGTGTTAGATATAACTACTGTACTGTGTTAGACATAACTACTGTACTGTGTCAGTCATAACTACTGTACTGTGTTAGACATAACTACTCTGCTGGCAGGCAGATATACATTGAGCTTTGACGCAGAGGGTGACCCCCTAGTCTAAGACTCTAGATGGTGATATCTATGTAGCTACATATGGAATTGTTTTTACTTGGTCATAAGATGGACCATTTAGCTATTTAATTAGTAATTGTTGGACCCCTTTAGGTATATAAAAAAAACATATTACAAAATGATTTGTTGAAATGTGGCTTTACTGCTATTAGCACACATAAACGCATTGAATAACACAATCATTCATGAAAAAATACATCCAAAAATGAATCAGGGACAGGTAAAAAATTAATTATATTAGTAACCCTGGTTCCATGTGCAAAAAAACCCCGATTCACTTCAATACATCTTTATGGCAGGGTCACAAGATGACCTTGTACTGAGAAGCTTACAGGAGACGTAGAGCAAAACAGACAATATGTCCGAACTGGGTCCAAATAGAGAAGACCTGCTTTCGGCATGGTTCTTGGGGTTAAATATACCTGCTAGAAAACAGCAAATACATGGACAAAGACCCGTGGCTCTCTAAGTCACGGTGTCACGACTCCCACTGAAGGTGGCGCCCCCTCCTGCTCGGGTGGCGCTCGGCGGTCGTCGTCACCGGCCTACTAGCTGCCACTGATTCCTTTTGTTTTCCCCCTTTCTGTTATTGTTTGCACCAGTCCTTAGTTGGGTTGATTAGCGGGGCTTTATTAGCTAGTTGGCCCGCCTGCTCTTTGTGCGGGATTGTTTCTCTGTGTGTTGCTTTGGTACGCGCTGTAATTATTTTGCGCTAGTGCATGGTTTTGCGCTCACTATGTTTTGTCCCCTGTGTTTGGGGCACTTTGATTTTTGTGTGCGCTCAGTTCGCATTTTGGGTTGGCTGGTGTTTTGCTTGTCGAGCATTAAAAGCTATAACCGTTATCGCTGCTTCCTGCGTCTGATTCCTCCTCCACTACGCCCAAGCCTTACAGAACCCGCACCCCCTATGGAGTCAGCAGGAGCAGCTGCCAACCCCCTTCCCTTGATGGAGGAACGCGTGCTCCATCAAACATCAGTCCTCCACCGAATTGGATCCGCGATGGACCAGATGATGGAGAGGATGGACCGTTGGGAGAGGAGTGGTCTCCTCTCTCCACCTCCGGCTCCTCCGACGCAGTCACCTCCGCCTCCCACTGCGTCTGGCTCCGGCGCGCTTCGTCTGGCACTCCCGAGGGTGTATGATGGAGCGGCGGCTGGGTGCCAGGGATTTCTGCTCCAGCTCGAGCTGTACCTGGCCACCGTCAGACCTGCTCCATCGGGGGAGGAGAGCGTGAGTGCCCTCGTTTCCTGCCTGACAGGGCGAGCTCTGGAGTGGGCCAATGCAGTCTGGAATGATTCGGACTCGGCGAGGGATCACTACCCAGAGTTCACCCACCGCTTTCGGGCCGTGTTCGACCACCCTCCGGAAGGAAGAGCGGCGGGTGAGCGGCTGTTCCACTTCAGGCAGGAGACGAGGAGCGTGCAGGACTTCGCGCTGGAGTTCAGGACCTTGGCTGCCGGGGCGGGGTGGAACGACAGGGCCCTGATAGACCATTACAGGTGTAGTCTCCGGGCGGACGTCCGCAGGGAGCTAGCTTGTCGGGACACCGCTCTGTCTCTCGATGAGCTCATCAACATGTCTATCCAACTGGACAATCTGCTGGCTGCCCGCGGGCGTTCGGAAAGGGTCCTGTCCGTTCCACCTCCGTGCACCCCCGCCCCTACTCCTATGGAGTTAGGGAGTCCGTGCCGAGGGGTACCGGAGGAGGTGGCTCCTCCTGCACCAGCTGTGGTTGGAGAGGACACACGGCCGACCGGTGCTGGAGGAGTCAATCTGGGAGTCGAGAGGGCAGGCAGAACACTTCTCGGTCACCCCAGGTGAGTCAGCACCAAACTCCCCCAGAACCCCCTGTTGGTCACGTGTTCTTATTCATTTTGTTTTCAGATTTTTCTCCCTCTTCCCAGCATAGGGCGCTAGTCGATTCAGGCGCAGCTGGGAACTTTATGGATCGCGGACTCACCATTAAACTGGGCATTCCGCGAGTGCCGATAGATTCCCCCTTCCCCGTGCACTCCCTAGATAGCCGGCCATTAGGGCCAGGGCTGGTCAGGGAGGCCACGGTTCCACTGGATATGGTAACGCAGGGGAATCAAGGAACGGATTAGTTTCTTTCTTATCGATTCGCCTGCATTTCCGGTGGTGCTGGGGGTCCCCTGGCTGGCTGATCACAATCCCCGTATTTCGTGGAAACAGGGGGTTCTCCAGGGGTGGTCAGAGGAGTGTTCAGGGAGGTGTCTAGGAGTTTCCATAGGTGCCACGTCGGTGGAGAGTCCAGACCAGGTGTCCACCGTGCGCATTCCCCCTGAATACGCCGATTTGGCGATCGCTTTTTGTAAAAAGAGGGTGACCAAATTTCCACCTCATCGACAGGGGGATTGTGCGATAGATCTCCAGGTTAACGCTGCGCTTCCCAAGAGTCACGTGTACCCCTTGTCACAGGAGGAGACGATGGCTATGGAGACATGTGTCACGGAATCTCTGGGACAGGGGTACATTCGGCCCTCCATCTCACCCGTCTCCTCGAGTTTCTTTTTTGTGAAGAAAAAGGAGGGATGTCTGCATCCGTGCATTGATTACAGAGGTCTAAATGCTATCACGGTGGGGTTTAGTTACCCGCTACCTCTCACCGCTACGGCGGTGGAATCATTTCACGAAGCAAGATTCTTCACAAAACTGGATCTCAGGAGCGCGTATAATCTGGTGCGTATTAAGGATGGAGACGAGTGGAAAACCGCATTTAGTACCACATCGGGCCATTATGAGTACCTCGTCATGCCGTATGGGTTAAAGAAAGCTCCAGCCGTCTTTCAATCCTTTGTAGACGAGATTCTCAGGGACCTGCATGGGCAGGGCGTGGTTGTCTATATCGATGATATTCTGATATATTCCGCCACCCGCGCCACGCATGTGTCCCTGGTATGCAAGGTGCTTGGGAGACTGCTGGAGCATGACCTATACGTCAAGGCTGAGAAGTGTGTGTTCTCCAAACGACCCGTCTCCTTCCTGGGTTATCGCTATTTCCACCACAGGGGTGGTGATGGAGTGTGACCGCGTTAAGGCCGTGCGTAATTGGCCGACTCCAACCACGGTGAAGGAGGTGCAACGGTTCTTAGGCTTTGCCAATTACTAGGTTTATCCGGGGTTTTGGCCAGGTAGCGGCTCCCATTACCTCACTGCTGAAGGGGGGGCCGGTGCGTTTGCGGTGGTCGACTGAGGCGGATGGAGCCTTCAAGAGGTTGAAGGTGCTGTTCACCGAAGCACCCGTGTTGGCGCACCCGGACCGCTCTCTAGCATTCATAGTGGAGGTGGACGCATCCGAGGCTGGGGTGGGTGCCGTGCTATCACAGCGCTCTGGTACGCCACCAAAATTCCGCCCCTGTGCTTTCTTTTCGAAGAAGCTCAGTTCGGCGGAGCGTAACTATGATGTGGGGGACAGGGAGTTGTTAGCGGTGGTAAAAGCCTTGAGGGTGTGGCGACACTGGCTTGAGGGGACTAAGCACCCCTTTCTCATCTGGACTGACCATCAGAATCTGGAGTATATCCAGGCAGCTAGGAGACTGAATCCGCGTCAGGCAAGGTGGGCCATGTTCTTCACCCGTTTTAGGTTCACTATTTCCTATAGGCCAGGCTCCCTGAACCCGAGGGCCGACGCGCTGTCCCATCTCTATGACACTGAGGACCAGCCCATCTATCCGACTCCCATCATTCCAGCTTCTAGGCTGGTGGCACCGGTGGTATGGGAGGTGGACTCGGACATCGAGCGGGCGTTAGTATTGGAACCTGCGCCTTCACAGTGTCCCGTGGGTCGCATGTACGTGCCGCTCGGTGTCCGTGATCAATTGATTCGGTGGGCTCACACTCTACCCTCTTCGGGTCATCCTGGTGTGGCGAGGACAGTGCGGGGTCTCAGGGGGAAGTACTGGTGGCCCACCTTGGCTAAGGACGTGAGGTTCTATGTCTCTTCCTGTTCGGTGTGTGCCCAGAGTAAGGCTCCTAGGCATCTCCCGAGAGGGAAGTTACAGCCCCTCCCCGTTCCAAAACGGCCATAGTCGCACCTGTCAGTAGACTTCCTGACAGATCTCCCCCCGTCTCAGGGGAGCACTACGATCCTGGTGGTTGTGGATCGGTTTTCAAAGTCCTGCCGTCTCCTCCCGTTGCCCGGTCTCCCTACGGCCCTGCAGACTGCGGAGGCCCTATTTACCCACGTCTTCCGGCACTACGGGGTGCCGGAGGACATTGTCTCTGATCGAGGTTCCCAGTTCACATCCAGGTTCTGGAAGGCGTTTATGGAGCGTCTGGGGATCTCGGTCAGTTTGACCTCCGGTTATCACCCCGAGAGTAATGGGCAGGCGGAGAGGGTGAACCAGGAGGTGGGCAGGTTTCTGCGGTCGTATTGCCAGGACCGGCCAGGGGAGTGGGCGAGGTACATTCCTTTGGCGGAGTTAGCCCAGAACTCACTTCGTCACTCCTCCACTAACCTGTCACCCTTTCAGTGTGTTTTGGGTTACCAGCCGGTTCTGACACCATGGCACCAGAGCCAGACCGAGGCTCCTGCGGTGGAGGAATGGGTACAGCGCTCAAAGGAGACCTGGAGAGCCGTCCAGGAATCCCTGAAGCAAGCCAGTGGACGGCAGAAGAGGAGTGCTGACCGCCATCGCAGTGAGACCCCCGTGTTTGTACCGGGGGACAGGGTCTGGCTCTCGACCCGGAACCTGCCCCTCCGTTTGCCCTGCCGGAAGCTGGGGCCGCAGTGTGTGGGGCCCTTCAAAGTCCTGAGGAGGATAAACGAGGTGTGTTATAGATTACAACTCCCTTCCTATTACCGTATTAACCCCTCGTTTCATGTGTCTCTCCTCAGGCCAGTGGTAGCTGGTCCCCTACAGGAAGGTGAGGTGCCGGAGGTCCCTCCGCCCCCTCTGGACATCGGGGGTCCCCGGCGTACAGCATACGGGCCATTCTGGACTCGAGACGCCGGGTGAGAGGCCTGCAGTACCTCGTGGACTGGGAGGGGTACGGCCCGGAGGAGAGGTGCTGGGGGAAGGATTTCCATCGCCTCCGTCCGGATCGCCCTGCGCCTTGCCCTCCGGGTCGCCCTCGAGGCCGGTGCGCGTCGGGGGGGGGGGGGGGGTACTGTCATGACTCCCACTGAAGGTGGCGCCCCCTCCTGCTCGGGTGGCGCTCGGCGGTCGTCGTCACCGGACTACTAGCTGCCACTGATTCCTTTTGTTTTCCCCCCTTTCTGTCATTGTTTGCACCTGTCCTTAGTTGGGTTGATTAGCGGGGCTATATTAGCTAGTTGGCCCGCCTGCTCTTTGTGCGGGATTGTTTCTCTGTGTGTTGCTTTGGTACGCGCTGTAATTATTTTGCGCTAGTGCATGGTTTTGCGCTCACTGTGTTTTGTCCCCTGTGTTTGGGGCACTTTGATTTTTGTGTGCGCTCAGTTCGCATTTTGGGTTGGCTGGTGTTTTGCTTGTCGAGCATTAAAAGCTATAACCGTTATCGCTGCTTCCTGCGTCTGATTCCTCCTCCACTACGCCCAAGCCGTACACACGGCTCTATGAGGTGTCTGGAGGGGAGACTACTTCAAGGGTCTCCTGTCATGAAGAAAGGCTGTAGTTCTGTAGAGAAATTTAAAACCCTGTTCTGTCAGATATAACAACTGTCTGATTTATTTCTCTGTTTTATCTCTCTCTTTCTCTCTTGCTCCCTCTCCTTATACTGAGCCCCTCTATCTTACTCTTGCTCTAGCTCCACCTCCCTCTCTCTCTCTCTAAACTGATCACGTCTCCATCTCTTTGACTCCCTCATTCCTAAGTCATAGCAACAAAAAAAATTGAAACGCCAGTGACCCTTGGCCCACAGACTGACAAGCCCCTAAATATCACAGGGTTTCAACTCTCCATAACTCGGTAGGATGTGTGTAAATGTGTATGAGGAAGAGGAGAAACATCAGAATGGACAGCATGGAACATTCTCCATACCATGACTCCCTATGAACAGTTTTCAAACACATTAACACAGTTCCATTAATGACCTCTACATGATGGAAGATGTAGTCGTACATTATCATAAGGAGAATATCTGGGTGGAACTCTACATGTGGGTATTCCATTTTTCTAGTCATTGTTTAGTTTTGTTCTCAGGCTAAACTAGAACATTGGATGTTGTTAATGAATAGGATCTTAGGATAGGATAGGCAGCAAAAGGACCTGTAGTCAGTCTCTGTAGGTGTGAACTCTTCAGAGAGAGAGAGAGAAAGGGGAGAGAGAGAGACAGAGAGAGAGAAAGAGGGAGAGGGGGACAGGTACACACAGAGAGAGAGAGAGAGAGAGAGAGAGAGAGAGAGAGGGGGGACAGATACAGAGAGAGAGAAAGAAAGGAGGGAGAAAGAATATCAAGAGATCGGGCGAGAGAGATAGAAAGAGAGAGGGGAGAGCGAGAGAAAGAAAGAGTTAAAAAGCACTGCACAGTCACATGTGATAGCTTTTGGGGATCCCTCCAGAAATGTGTGCATTAATACCATAGAGCAGTTTGGCAATAGGCATGCAGGAGAAACAGACAAGGATTATGAACTGTTCTGGATCCCACACCTGCTGCTGATTAAAAACAAAAGCAGCATAGCCGGCCACTCAGCCGACAGCAGAGCGGAGCTCGGCGACAGTGGCACAAAGCTTTGGTCATTGTGTGGTGGCCTTTGTGGTGTGGGGTATGACATGGGCACAGAGCAGCCGCACATGAAGAGAAAAGAGACACGACAGCAGAACGTCACAGTTAGCTACAGTACTGCAAGTGTAACCGATGTGAAATGGCTAGCTAGTTAGCGGTGGTGCGTGCTAATAGCGTTTCAATCGGTGACGTCACTCGCTCTGAGACCGTGAAGTAGTTGTCCCCTTGCTCTGCCGCGGCTTTTGTGGCGCGATGGGTAATGATGCTTCGTGGGTGTCAGTTGTCGATGTGCGCAGAGGGTCCCTGGTTCGAGCCCAGGTAGGGGCGAGGAGAGAGACAGAAGCTATACTGTTACACAATGAGAAATCCTCGCTCAGCAGAAACAGAGGAGAACACTGTCAAAGAGCAGCATCAACCATGTTGTTAAATTGCTATTTGGCTCACCACACACTAACCATCTGTTAACTTCATATTATATGTGGACAGTGCTAAAACTCTGTATTATATACAGTGATTCCGATGCCTTTGAATCATGGATACTAGATCTGATGGATGTGAGATGTGAGATTTGTTTGACTAACTTGTTATTGTTATTTTTATTGTATTACTATATTTCCTTTAGTTTATTTAGCAAATGTTGTCATACTTTTTTTTTAAACTCTGCATTGTTGGTTAAGCTAAGCGTTTCATGGTATACAACATATTCGACGCATGTGACAACTAACATTTGATTTGATTTCCATCAGTCTGTGTAAGGTGAGAGAAATTAATAGGCTTTGTTGTTGTTATAAATGATTCACCTCTGTATAAAGCTATTGCCATTAGCTTCTCTTTGTACTGTATATCCTTCACTTGTTGCTGAGAGAAATTGAAAAATACATTTAAGGAAGCTGCATTCCCCTCTACTCTTGAGAATATGCAATGTTTTTGCACCGGTAGAGACGCTTCGCTGTATCTGTGTCAGTCAACGCTGCAGAATATATATCCTGACGAAACATAAACAATACAATTCCCACATAGCTTTACTTCAAAAAAGAACTCTGAGAATAAATACATGATGCAGGGAGCTGGAGCCTCCAGCAGTGAAACAGAAGTAAAAAAAAATGTTTCTGTTGAAGTACAATATTGCAACACTTGCTGAATCAGTGGAGAGAGAGAGCGAGAGAGAGAGAGAGAGACAGAGGGAAAGTGAGCGAGAGAGAGACAGAGGGAGAGAGAGAGAGAGACAGAGGGAGAGAGAGCGAGTGAGAGCGAGTGAGAGAGAGCGAGTGAGAGAGAGAGAAACGTATGTAGATGCTCCCTTCCAGAAGAAGAATCCCCTTTCCCTCATCTGAGAGCTCCAAACATCCCCCCTTTCTGTTTCCTCTATTATCTAAGCCCCATGCATTCATCCTTTGGCTCCTGTACAGTCTACCCTCTCGAACACAACACAATGGACCGGGGATTCAATTCCATTCACTGAAGCTTATAATCCCATTCTTCCAACAATAAATCAATGCTTATACCCCCATCTGTGTGTGTAGAAGAACTCTTTATTATAATAGTGTGCATATTTTGACTTCTTCATAGATAGTTGTCACTCACGTTCAACAGGACTTTTGTATTGTACACAGTGTTCTGTAAACTTAGCTCAGGTAATGCCAGGGCTCTACATTCACGTTGCAAAGTTACCCCGGTTACACTGGAGAATACATCTGTAAATAGATTCATCTTACCTACATCAAACACAATGATATAACAGTAACGGTGGACAGTTACGTTTAAAATACTTTACATTCACGTTTCGTTTATAAACAATTTGATAAATACAAGATTAGATATATAACAAAAGAATATATTTATATATTTTTCCATATCTTATACTCCACATACAATAGAATTTTTGTGTGTGGTTTGCTTCCTGCCATTAATGTTATTTTACAATTTAAAAAAAATCTATTACATTTCAACTCCATTTCAATAAATAAAGAAACAGAAAAGAGAAACAGAACAAAACAAAAACGAAAGACAAAAACAGCAGACGTCTCTAAAAAAAGGGTGAACATATTGGCACTTCCTTGGTGGTGAATCTTCTTTAAGTCAAGTTGGACAAAAAAATAGGCTTCAACAGATGACAATGTAACATATAAAGACACCATAAACTATTTAACATACAATGAATGAGGCATTTCAAACTTAAAATACACTATCTATCCACACACACACACACACACACACACTCTTTGAAGGAGAAGCTCCTGATTTCCCTCACCCATATGGACCACAACACAATGCATTGGAAAGATGCAACATAACAAAGAGAACATTATATAAAAAGTAAAGAAACGTCACTTGTTTTGTTGAGTCTACCTGTGTTAGTGCTGTAATTCAGTTAAGCTTTTGATAAAACAGGGCATTTCTTGCATGCCTGAAAACATTCCCTAAAACACTAAGAGTGCTTACCTATCCATAGAGAACTGAAACAATTATTTCTGTTAAGGACTTCTTTCAAGTGCTGGATTCAACTTCATTTAATCAAAGCCTCCCTTTGTGTCTTCACCACTGTTCAATTACTACTGTTTATCCACAAGCACGGTGAAGGCAAAATCATTGGATCAAGGGCACAAGCCTCTCTGAAGAGGAAAATATGCTAGTACTATGCAACACATTAAAGTTGGTACACACAGTACCATTAGTAACCATAGCAGGACAATGTAGACCTCTACTCTGTGTAAAGGCCATGTGTAAAGCATAAGGACGACCACTTGCAAGACAAAACATTTCTGAGTCTCAACATAAATTGTTCCCTTTTCTGTGAGACAGGTGACAAAAGCTTCACATCTGTTTCAGGAAGGTTTCAAAAGATGGAGAAGCTTTTCTGTGAGACAGGTGACAAAAGCTTCACATCTGTTTCAGGAAGGTTTGAAAAGATGGAGAAGCTTTTCTGTGAGACAGGTGACAAAAGCTTCACATCTGTTTCAGGAAGGTTTGAAAAGATGGAGAAGCTTTTCTGTGAGACAGGTGACAAAAGCTTCACATCTGTTTCAGGAAGGTTTCAAAAGATGGAGAAGCTTTTCTGTGAGACAGGTGACAAAAGCTTCACATCTGTTTCAGGAAGGTTTGAAAAGATGGAGAAGGCAACTGGGGAAAACCTCTACTGCTGTAAGATGAATATCTAAAGCACATTGTCATTCAAACTGAATTAATAACGTATGTTGGTAACCATAAAGTGTATCTATCATCCACGAGCTCTGATCTGCAGGAGGATTCCTGAATCGTCGGTCCAAAACCTTTCTGGATGGACCAATGAAAACATTTACCTTTCTGTATGGACCAATGAAAACATTGGCAGGTTCTGAAGTGTCTAGCTCGATAAGGCACTGACACAGTTGAGCTGCTCTTATCTAGAGTAGTGACTGGAGACCTACTCAGTCAGACATACAAAGAGGGCAATGAAACTAGATTTCTTCCCTTTCTCATTCACCTAAAAGCTTGAGGGTCCTCTTTGAAAAGAATCAAGAAGATAAAAAGCAATGTAAGTCATGTTTGTCTTCCCCTGCCTAGAGTATACATGATGACAGAAGTGGTCATTTGGTACTTTCTGACTTGGTTTAAGTGTCTAACCCATGTATAACTAATGAACACAGAACAACAGTCATTGTAAAAAAACATGTAAAAAAAAAAGAAAATGATATGAAAAACAATAATTGTGTCCATGAACACAGAAAACACCTGTAGATGCTCTGCATGGAATGTCTCCATCTTATGAGTTGTATACATTTTTTAAAAAATGACGATGATGACGATGATGATGTCACTTGGTAAAAAGTTTTAAATAAAAATATACTTCAAAAGCAAAAACATGGAGGATAGTGGGTTGACTCTATAAGCAGAGGTTGATGAGAGAATCTGTAGTCACTCGACAGAGAGAGAAGGAGATGAGGGGCGGAGTGGAAAAGAGGGGATGGCAGGTCGCAGGTTGGGTCAGAACCAACAGAACACAGAGAGGCAGAAAGGAGCATGGCGTTTTCCCTGTCCATCCTCCAGTAGCAGGAGGCTCAGCAGCAGGAACATCTGCCATCGAAACACAATGACTCCAACACCCAATTGTGAGTAGTGGGGAAGGTTGGGTGACATCAGGTTGTCAGATAGCCAACCAGTGCTTGAGCTGAAATAGAAAAGGGTGAATTTGATAAAGCTTCATTGCCAATGCAGTATGGAGCATCATTAGAGGTCACATTCATTCAGTTTTCCATTCTGGTCATCACTCTGTCTACCTCCACTATACCTCTCTGTTTTCCAGCCCTTACAGATGTAGAACCTTAAACCGACTACAAGTTTGCATTTCCTGCTGTGCAAGAAATATCTCAGCAACAAAATAGAGATCAAATTGAGTTTTAAAAAGGCTTCTAAAGTTTGTCATTTTCACTTTAAAATGTCAGACTTAATTTGCCATCATGAAAAATATATCAACCCCTACAAAAATGTCCATTCATTATAATACACATAATAATTCAAATATCCTGTTGCTGCAGGATTATTTTCCTGATCTAGCACACTGGCTCAAATTAAGATCCAACATCTGTACTCACCGTGAACTGTCTGATGGTAGCTCCCTCCGCCACCAGATGATGTTCGTGTTCTGGTGTGATGCAGTAGGCTATCCTCTGAAAAATAAACCATTACAGTACGTTATATTATATAACTCATACCTTACAATAAACACATAGTCTTACACTGAAAAAAACAGAATCCAAAGAGTTTAGATGCACATTGTCCCAAGAACAAGAGATATGATCTTGAAGCTTGTAATAAACTAGCGCTTTATTCTATGGTCACAGTTTATTCTATAGATCCACCATTTCTTCTATAGATAAGGAACTTCGAGATAGCTCAAATACGTCGAACAGCTTTCTGATTCTGATGTGATCAGGCTGGACTGGATGTACACTGCACTGTAGTGTGTACTGCATGACCTCTGATGTCTGTTCCAGATTGCCCCCATCCTCATATCTGACTGAGTGCACTTGGTGTGATAACAGTATGATAAACTGTGATCTCAGCTGGAGGAAAAGCATGAGAGATAGTCATGGAAGGAGTCTAAACACTGCCAGGATATCAGAAGGAAATGCCACGAGGAGTGAGTAAGAAAACACAAGGTAACACTGTTTACTGCTCAGGAAGATAATCAAAGCTGTGGAATGTTGTTTTTATGATTGTACTGTACACTGTTCAGGCTTTGAACCCGCAAGATCTCTAACCAGCGTCCCAAAAGCACTGACATCATCAACCATCAACCATTGAAAAGGAAAAAGTCAGTTAATGTGTCAGTTCAATGTCAAGCCGTGAAGACTCCAAGCTAAATGCTTGCCATTGATCTAAGATTATCTTTGCATAAAATAAACACACTATTCCAGGGGGGAAACCCTGGTTGAAATGACATCATAATCTGGTTATAAGGATGGCATTTCAACCAGTTTTGACCGCTGGGATACAGATAAGAGGTTGCTATTTACCACAGCTTTCAAGCTATATGACATCAAGCTACAGTACATACTGTACCTGCCAACATTAACACACTACTATGTTAAAACCTCTTAAGGATTGGACCCTTTTTCACCTAAAATTACATACCCAAATCTAACTGCCTGTAGCTCAGAACCTGAAGCAAGGATATGCATATTCTTGATACAATTTTTTTTAAACCTTTATTTAACTAGGCAAGTCAGTAAGAACAAATTCTTATTTACAATGACGGCCTACCCCGGCCAAACTCGGACAATGCTGGGCCAATTGTGCACCGCCCTATGGGACTTCCAATCACGGCTGGTTGTGATATAGCCTGGAATCAAACCAGGGACTGTAGTGACGCCTTTAGCACTGAGATGCAGTGCTTTAGACCGCTGCACCACTCGGGAGCCATTTGAAAGAAAACATTTTGAAGTTTGTGGAAATATGAAATTAATGTAGGAGAATATAACACATTAGATCTGGTAAAAGATAATACAAACAAAAAAACATGCATTTTCTATTTATTTTTTTGTTCCATAATCTTTGAAACGCAAGAGAAAGGCCATAAATTAAGATGGTAGCCTATGTGTAATTTAGATTGTGTCCACAAGATGGCAGCAGTGTTTGTGCAAAGTTTCACAGATCAACCCTTAAAGAGATTGGTGGGGCTAAGGCTTAAGAGGGTGTGAACAATGCTGAATGGGTGTAGACAAAGCGCTCTCCAATAGTAGTACCAAAACATTGAAAGACGGTTTTCTCAAAAGTGAGTTTACAAGTTGATCAACTTTCAAAGCAGAATTACTTTCTCATTGTTTCCTCAAATGCAGTATATTATATACCATGTTGTAGCTCTAAGTCTCTACTTTTATCCAATGTAAAAAACAGAAATTCAAATGTTGCTACATAAGACCGAATCCAGGTGGTGAGTCACATTTTATCTCTGGGACCCTCAGGATGACAAATCAGAGCAAGATTACTGAATGTAAGTACATTATTTACCTTCAGAGGGGAATGTCTCAAACCAGTGTTTTGTTGTTGTGCACTATCCTCAAACAATATAATGGATTTTTTTCTGTAATAGCTACTTTAAATTGGACACTGCAGTTAGATTAACAAGAATTTAAGCTTTCTGCCCATATAAGATATGTCTATGTCCCGGAAAGTTGGCTGTTGTATACAACGTTTTCTAGTCACATTATTGCATATGAGCAACAATGTTTTTACATGTATGTCAATTGTACAGTCTTTTGTCTGTAATGTTTTTTACGTTATATGTCGGACCCCAGTAAGACTAGCTGTCGCCATTGGCGTTGGCTAATGGGCATCCTAATAAATCAAATCAAATCGATCTAAGGTTATCTTTACATTATATAAACAACAACTATGCAGATGAGAGGGATTTGTTTTTCCACTGACCTGTTTGAATGTCCCTGGCATACTGAGGAACTTGTAGATGGCGTAGATAGGCACAAACATCATGGAGGACAGAGCTACGCCCCAGCCAATTACATTGGACCATGAAGGAAAGACATAGTCATCATAACTCAGGCCCGTGGACGTCACAATGCTGGCTATCACCACAACCTGCGGAGAGGAGAGAAACAACAGAACGGATAGCTATGTCACCATATAAACTAAGGACAGGAGAAACAACAGAACGGTTAGCTATGTCACCATATAAACTGAGGACAGGAGAAACAACAGAACGGTTAGTTAGGTCACCATATCAACTGAGGACAGGAGAAACAACAGAACGGTTAGCTATGTCACCATATAAACTGAGGACAGGAGAAACAACAGAACGGTTAGTTAGGTCACCATATCAACTGAGGACAGGAGAAACAACAGAACGGTTAGCTATGTCACCATATAAACTGAGGACAGGAGAAACAACAGAACCGTTAGCTATGTCACCATATAAACTGAGGACAGGAGAAACAACAGAACGGTTAGTTAGGTCACCATATAAACTAAGGACAGGAGAAACAACAGAACGGTTAGCTATGTCACCATATAAACTGAGGACAGGAGAAACAACAGAACGGTTAGTTAGGTCACCATATCAACTGAGGACAGGAGAAACAACAGAACGGTTAGCTATGTCACCATATAAACTGAGGACAGGAGAAACAACAGAACGGTTAGTTAGGTCACCATATCAACTGAGGACAGGAGAAACAACAGAACGGTTAGCTATGTCACCATATAAACTGAGGACAGGAGAAACAACAGAACCGTTAGCTATGTCACCATATAAACTGAGGACAGGAGAAACAACAGAACCGTTAGGTCACCATATAAACTAAGGACAGGAGAAACAACAGAACGGTTAGCTATGTCACCATATAAACTGAGGACAGGAGAAACAACAGAACGGTTAGTTAGGTCACCATATCAACTGAGGACAGGAGAAACAACAGAACCGTTAGCTATGTCACCATATAAACTGAGGACAGGAGAAACAACAGAACGGTTAGCTAGGTCACCATATAAACTGGGAACAGGAGAAACAACAGAACCGTTAGGTCACCATATAAACTAAGGACAGGAGAAACAACAGAACGGTTAGCTATGTCACCATATAAACTGAGGACAGGAGAAACAACAGAACGGTTAGCTATGTCATCATATCAACTGAGGACAGGAGAAACAACAGAACGGTTAGCTAGGTCACCATATAAACTGGGAACAGGAGAAACAACAGAACCGTTAGCTATGTCATCATATCAACTGAGGACAGGAGAAACAACAGAACGGTTAGCTAGGTCACCATATAAACTGGGAACAGGAGAAACAACAGAACCGTTAGGTCACCATATAAACTAAGGACAGGAGAAACAACAGAACGGTTAGCTATGTCACCATATAAACTGAGGACAGGAGAAACAACAGAACGGTTAGCTATGTCATCATATCAACTGAGGACAGGAGAAACAACAGAACGGTTAGCTAGGTCACCATATAAACTGGGAACAGGAGAAACAACAGAATGGTTAGTTAGGTCACCATATAAACTGGGAACAGGAGAAACAACAGAACGGATAGCTATGTCACCATATAAACTGAGGACAGGAGAAACAACAGAACGGTTAGCTATGTCACCATATAAACTGAGGACAGGAGAAACAACAGAACGGTTAGTTAGGTCACCATATAAACTGAGGACAGGAGAAACAACAGAACGGTTAGCTAGGTCACCATATAAACTGAGGACAGGAGAAACAACAGAACCGTTAGCTATGTCACCATAGCTATGCCACCTCTACGCAGACGACACCATTCTGTATACTTCTGGCCCTTCTTTGGACACTGTGTTAACAACCCTCCAGACGAGCTTCAATGCCATTCAACTCTCCTTCCGTGGTCTCCAACTGCTCCTAAACACAAGTAAAACTAAATGCATGCTCTTCAACCGATCGCTGCCTGCACCTGCCCGCCCATCCAGCATCACTTCTCTGGACGGTTCTAACTTAGAATTTGTGGACAACTACAAATACCTAGGTGTCTGGTTAGACTGTAAACTCTCCTTCCAGACTCACATCAATCATCTCCAATCCAAAGTGAAATCTAGAATTAGCTTCCTATTTCGCAACAAAGCATCCTTCACTCATGCTGCCAAACATACCCTCGTAAAACTGACCATCCTACCAATCCTCGACTTCGGCGATGTCATTTACAAAATAGCCTCCAATACCCTACTCAACAAGCTGGATGCAGTCTATCACAGTGCCATCCGTTTTGTCACCAAAGCCCCATATACAACCCACCACTGCGACCTGTATGCTCTCGTTGGCTGGCCTTCACTTCATCATCGTCGCCAAACACATTGGCTCCAGGTCATCTACAAGACCCTGCTAGGTAAAGTCCCCCCTTATCTCCGCTCACTGGTCACCATAGCAGCACCCACCTGTAGCACGCGCTCCAGCAGGTATATCTCTCTGGTCACCCCTAAAGCCAACTCCTCCTTTGGTCGTCTCTCCTTCCAGTTCTCAGCTGCCAATGATTGGAACGAACTACAAAAATCTCTAAAACTGGAAACACTTATCTCCCTCACTAGCTTTAAGCACCTGCTATCAGAGCAGCTCACAGATCTCTGCACCTGTACATAGCCCATCTTTAATTGAGCCCAAACTACTACCTTTTCCCCTACTGTATTTATTTATTTTATTTATTTTGCTCCTTTGCACCATATTATTTATATTTATATTTTAACTTTTAACTTTCTTCAAACTACAAATCTACCATTCCAGTGTTTTTTTCTTGCCATACTTTATTTACTTTGCCACCATGGCATTTTTTTGCCTTTACCTCCATTATCTCACATCATTTGCTCACATTGTATATAGTCTTATTTTTTTCTACTGCATCATTGATTGTATGTTGTTTTACTCCATGTGTAACTCTGTGTTTTTGTATGTTGTCGAACTGCTTTGCTTTATCTTGGCCAGGTCGCAATTGTAAATGAGAACTTGTTCTCAACTTGCCTACCTGGTTAAATAAAGGTGAAATAAAATAAAATAAAAAAATATAAACTGAGGACAGGAGAAACAACACAACCGTTAGGTCACCATATAAACTGGGAACAGGAGAAACAACAGAACGGTTAGCTATGTCACTATATAAACTGAGGACAGGAGAAACAACAGAATGGTTAGTTAGGTCACCATATAAACTGAGGACAGGAGAAACAACAGAACGGTTAGTTAGGTCACCATATAAACTGAGGACAGGAGAAACAACAGAACGGTTAGCTTTGTCACCATATAAACTGGGAACAGGAGAAACAACAGAACGGTTAGCTATGTCACCATATAAACTGAGGACAGGAGAAACAACAGAACGGTTAGCTATGTCACCATATAAACTGAGGACAGGAGAAACAACAGAACGGTTAGCTATGTCATCATATCAACAGAGGACAGGAGAAACAACAGAACGGTTAGCTAGGTCACCATATAAACTGGGAACAGGAGAAACAACAGAATGGTTAGTTAGGTCACCATATAAACTGGGAACAGGAGAAACAACAGAACGGATAGCTATGTCACCATATAAACTGAGGACAGGAGAAACAACAGAACGGTTAGCTATGTCACCATATAAACTGAGGACAGGATAAACAACAGAACCGTTAGGTCACCATATAAACTGAGGACAGGAGAAACAACAGAACGGTTAGTTAGGTCACCATATAAACTGAGGAAAGGAGAAACAACAGAACGGTTAGCTATGTCATCATATCAACAGAGGACAGGAGAAACAACAGAACGGTTAGCTAGGTCACCATATAAACTGGGAACAGGAGAAACAACAGAATGGTTAGTTAGGTCACCATATAAACTGGGAACAGGAGAAACAACAGAACGGATAGCTAGGTCACCATATAAACTGAGGACAGGAGAAACAACAGAACGGTTAGCTATGTCACCATATAAACTGAGGACAGGATAAACAACAGAACCGTTAGGTCACCATATAAACTGAGGACAGGAGAAACAACAGAACGGTTAGTTAGGTCACCATATAAACTGAGGACAGGAGAAACAACAGAACGGTTAGCTAGGTCACCATATAAACTGAGGACAGGAGAAACAACAGAATGGTTAGTTAGGTCACCATATAAACTGGGAACAGGAGAAACAACAGAACGGTTAGCTATGTCACCATATAAACTGAGGACAGGAGAAACAACAGAACGGTTAGTTAGGTCACCATATAAACTGGGAACAGGAGAAACAACAAAACGGTTAGTTAGGTCACCATATAAACTGAGGACAGGAGAAACAACAGAACCGTTAGGTCACCATATAAACTGAGGACAGGAGAAACAACAGAACGGTTAGTTAGGTCACCATATAAACTGGGAACAGGAGAAACAACAGAACGGTTAGCTATGTCACCATATAAACTGAGGACAGGAGAAACAACAGAACGGTTAGTTAGGTCACCATATAAACTGGGAACAGGAGAAACAACAGAACGGTTAGCTATGTCACCATATAAACTGAGGACAGGAGAAACAACAGAACGGTTAGTTAGGTCACCATATAAACTGGGAACAGGAGAAACAACAGAACGGTTAGTTAGGTCACCATATAAACTGGGAACAGGAGAAACAACAGAACGGTTAGCTATGTCACCATATAAACTGAGGACAGGAGAAACAACAGAACGGTTAGTTAGGTCACCATATAAACTGGGAACAGGAGAAACAACAAAACGGTTAGCTATGTCACTATATAAACTGGGAACAGGAGAAACAACAGAACGGTTAGCTAGGTCACCATATAAACTGGGAACAGGAGAAACAACAGAACGGTTAGCTATGTCACCATATAAACTGAGGACAGGAGAAACAACAGAACGGTTAGTTAGGTCACCATATAAACTGAGGACAGGAGAAACAACAGAATGGTTAGTTAGGTCACCATATAAACTGGGAACAGGAGAAACAACAAAACGGTTAGCTATGTCACTATATAAACAGGGAACAGGAGAAACAACAGAACGGTTAGCTAGGTCACCATATAAACTGAGGACAGGAGAAACAACAGAATGGTTAGTTAGGTCACCATATAAACTGAGGACAGGAGAAACAACAGAACTGTTAGGTCACCATATAAACTGAGGACAGGAGAAACAACAGAACGGTTAGTTAGGTCACCATATAAACTGGGAACAGGAGAAACAACAGAACGGTTAGCTATGTCACCATATAAACTGAGGACAGGAGAAACAACAGAATGGTTAGTTAGGTCACCATATAAACTGAGGACAGGAGAAACAACAGAACGGTTAGTTAGGTCACCATATAAACTGAGGACAGGAGAAACAACAGAACGGTTAGTTAGGTCACCATATAAACTGAGGACAGGAGAAACAACAGAATGGTTAGTTAGGTCACCATATAAACTGGGAACAGGAGAAACAACAGAATGGTTAGTTAGGTCACCATATAAACTGGGAACAGGAGAAACAACAGAACGGTTAGCTAGGTCATCATATCAACAGAGGACAGGAGGAACAACAGATCCGCTAGGTCTTGATGCTGGCAATCACCACAAAGTAAGGAGAGGAGAAAAAACAACAGAGTGGTTATAATATTCCCAACGAGACATCAAACAGAGCTTGGAAATAGAAATAACGAATACTCCTCCTCCACTCCGCCAATGTTCATTTTGACAAAACAAATGTAAGCATTGCAGAGATGAAATTGAGTTGAATAGAACAGACTAGGGCATGGTCGCTCCCTCTGGGGTTTAAACATACTGTAATAGACTTACACTGTAAGTACTCTGGTTCACCTGGCTGCTGTAGACTAGAGACTGGAGGCCCATCACCACTGAACTGTAGCTCTGTAGCTTTGTAACTGTTGCCCCAGAGAGCAGCAAACATCACTAGTAGTTATAATACAACACTGGAAGGTCAGGGAAGTGTCTCTTCCTCGTCTCCAACTGAATATCAAAGGCCAACAACATCCTTCTATGTCCTTTTTCTACAAATGCCATCTATGCAACAGCCAAAGTTGCGTGCTATCTTCCTGACATCTGCTGTTTCTGCCTTGCTTCTGGAGGTAAGGCTAGCAGAACTATGGTAGCATACACTACACATTAAAACTAAACAATGATAGCTCCCCTCAGACGTAAGGTTTAAAGATCATGGTGATATATTGGCTTACAATCTAATCTACCTCTTTTCCTGGCTTTCAATCTTCCTCTGCTCTTTTTATTTCCTGTTTGCCATATAAAACATATACACTTCCCATATGGAAGGAAGAATATTGACTTATGACTGATCATAATCAATATAAAAGCATTAAGGGAATAAAATAATTTCCCACCAAGACAGATAATGTGCTTTTGGTAAGCCCTATCTATACAAACCCATACAGTATCTGTGCTTTATTGACATAGCATATTTCTAATATTATAAAATATAGAGACCTACACATTGTCATGACGTGGCCCTCTTTGGATATAGCAAGCACCAACTCTCTCTCTCTCACCACCTCTCTCTTCCCCCTACACCCAGGCTCTGTTATCTCAGGTCGTAAATTCCTGGAGGAGACTCTCTCCCTCATGCAGTATAGAGAGAGAAAGGTTCACAGTAGAACAAAGGAACTTATTCTACCTCACAGAACTTGAGAACTGAACAATATCCATGTTTTGGAGAATGTGTAACCGGTCGGCGGAGAATCCAGCTACGACCCGGTCCATTTTGTTTAAAGTTTGTGACCTCATTGAGAGACAATACAGCCACATTACCATAACTCTGTTTATACAAGAGTCTCCATTATGAGATTTGCATCTAATTATTGTATAAAATGAATGAGTAAATATTAAACTATTTGTGAAATTATGTAATGTGATTTTGAACTGTTTAATGAAAGAGAGTCCAATTCCCTTTAAAGTTGAACTAAGTCATTGGCCCGCCCCATGAGCACAGACATTGTTCTGGCGTCATGGGACAGCCTTTTCTGCTGTTCCGAAAAAACCCTGCACCTAGAGAAGCCCACTTTAGACCAAGCGTACCTTGATTACCGAGAGGGCTAAGGTTTGAGTAGAGACCATGCATTCCTCGGTTGCTGAATTCTTAACCATACCACGTGGTTAAACTCTGAGACTATCGATACCGACAGAATAAGAGCAAATCTTCGATACTAATTACTAGTCTGCAGCTAGGAATTATGTACCATTGAATGCGAAGACCGACAACCGCCGAATCAACTATTCTATAAGAACATTTCTGAATGTTACCTTGAAGTATCCATTCTAACCAAAGACTCCAGGGACGCAGAGAGAATCTCAGATGAACTTTCCAACAAAAAAGGATGATTCCAACAGAGATCACGACAACACACTGAGCGTAAATATATATATTGATTGCAATTATTCCCGAATGAGTGAGCGTTCATTTGCAAAGGATTAGCATTTCAATTAATATAATTATCAACTGTGTAGTGTCTTTTGTCTTTCCCGCCCTTCTCAGTCCACACCCACTTCCCTTTGTCCACCAAGCCGCCATGCCGGTTTAGATCACTAGTGCACATTCTCCCATCATTTCCTTGTAACCATACCTACTGTTTGTTATGCCCTTCTGTGATTATTTAGTTACTTAGTAAATAAATGATTAAGACAATTGATGTATGGATGATTCATAGCAAAGACTGGGTTCTGGCTGTTGCTGGGTTGGCTGGGTATGGCCAAGATGTTCAAACATAGTTATATTGTAGTTTAATCAGGTTTCATGCAGAGTTCATGTGATGCTAATCTATTCTTGGAGATACAGTACTTCTAACATGGAGGCGAACAACCTTTAAAAAAATATAACAGGAAAACATATTTCCTGTGGCAAATTACGAATTGCTGGCACATAATAGGAGTTTAAAAAGACTATAGTACAGTATATGGCAGCCAGTAACAATTAAGAAACCTCTGTTGTGAATTTCCTCATTTCTTCCTTCAAGCACAATAACATATCATACATCATGATTCCTACAGTATGTTAAATACTTGCTTGTGTCAGGTACTTTGCCCTCCCATCCCAACCCCCAGCACCATGCCAAAGGCTTCCGCCCCACCCCAGTCCCCCAACCAGCCCTTTCTTGCCCCCTGGGGGGTCTCACCAGTAGGAAGGTGGGGCTGACAAACTTCCAGCACAGCCTCCAGTAGAGACCTGGCTTGAAGCCCATCATGCGCTCGATATCCTCACTGAAGCGGTCCACGCCTGGAGAGGAAACACAGGGCAGAAGACCAGGGCTTGAACTCACGCACACAGAACCAGACCCATAAACCCACTGCAGACCTGGGTTCAAATAGTACTTGTTTCCTTACAAACACTGAAGCTGAGCTTGATTGAGCTTGCCCGGTGCAATACAACCAATAGTCCCGAAAGTGTAAACCCTGCCCATCTGGCACTACGGGAAGGTTGAATCAAACACTCAACGTACTTTAAAGGAAACAAATACTATTTGCACCCAGGTCAGACCGACAGTCCGCTTTGCTTCTGATGTCTCAAGTTCACAGGAGAACTAACGCTCCTCTCATCAATTTCCATACATAACAGGTGGAGCATTGGCTCCAATTTCTTGTATAATTATGAGTTCACACAGCAGTAAAAATGCAGCTCAATGATATCTGTTTCATAAAAGTCTCTGAGCCTTCCAAGTATGTTATATTATAATTTCACACAGGGTTAAGTCTGCCTATAAGGAGATGGACTGTGTCCCAAACGGCACTCTATAGTGCACTACTTTTGACCAAAAGTAGTACACTATATAAGGAATATGGTGCCATTCGGTACACAACCATGATGTTGCTATATCTTGGGCATAATGTTTCTTTATCAAGGCAGCCCAGGCTTGTTAACATCTACAAGAAGACCCTCTCTTTTTATCTCCTCCCGACAACAGCTCAGCATCTGAGGTGCTCTGTCTGTCTCACCTCCTCATGAGGTTCAGTTTCAACAGTTAATGCTGACTATAAATCATGGTGTACATTGATGGGCTGTAGTTTAAAGATAAAGCACAAGTAATCTTGTCGATGTACAGTTTTATCTTTGTGCAATACATATAACACAAAACAGACTGCATACAACTGTTCACACACCATATAATCATTCACTACTCTCCCTCACACATGCCCATGCTAGGTAGCCTAGCGGTTAGAGCATTGGGCCTGTAACCGAAAGGTTGCTAGTTCAAATCCCCAAGGTGAGAAGTCTGTCGATGTGCCCTAAAGCAAGGCACTTAACCCTAATTTGCTCCAGGGTTTCTGTACTACTATGGATGACCCTGTCACATTTCTCTGCATTACTAGACACACTGTACAGTCTCTCATCACTCCCCCCTGCCTCCCTCTCCTCTGACCCCCACCAAGGGAGAGAGTCAGTAGTTAGCCTCCCCTCCCTCCCTCTCCTCTGACCCCCACCAAGGGAGAGAGTCAGTAGTTAGCCTCCCCTCCCTCCCTCTCCTCTGACCCCCACCAAGGGAGACAGTCAGTAGTTAGCCTCCCCTCCCGGCCTCCCTCTCCTCTGACCCCCACCAAGGGAGACAGTCAGTAGTTAGCCTCCCCTCCCGGCCTCCCTCTCCTCTGACCCCCACCAAGGGAGACAGTCAGTAGTTAGCCTCCCATCAGTGGTCTGTGTGTGGCTCTGGCTGTGGCCTACTTTATGATGGCTGCAATCTACTGTCTGACAATGGGAGTGTATGGAGGGATGAAGGGAGAAGGCAGGAGAAGGAGGGAAGTGTATGGAAAGCTGAAGACATGGAGAGGGAGCAGAGGAGAGGAGTATTGGGAGAGATGGGGATCTATTAGTGAAGAGAGGCAGTCTAGAAGATAAGAGGAGGGAGGGAGTGTATGGAGAAACGGAAAGAGGAGTATTGGGAGAGATGGAGAAAGGGGGTTAACAGTGGCAGTCTAAGGAAGGGAAGCACGGTGTCTCTACACTGCCAGTAAATGTCAGGTGTAGCTGCAGGGCCTGGGTAGTGAAGATGCCAGGGAGTTAGGGAGGTTGAGAGAGCCCAGCGGAGGAGAGGGCAGGCCACGAGAGGGCAACTGTGGGCAGGAGGTGATGGAGGGTGGGGTGATGGAGGGATGGACAGAACAAAGGGCTGGGCTCTAATGAACAACAGAAGAGGATGAGGAAAGGTACAGTAGATAAGCAGGTTCACCACAGTAAGAAGTCAGCATTAGTATGTGCCTCTGTACTAGGCTAAGGGGGACCGATTATACATACCGTAGAACCAGGACACCCCAATGGCCTCAATCAGCACCCCAAACAAGATGGAGGTCCCTGCCGCGTAGTTATCCAACAAAGTCAGCACATATATACCTCCCTGACAGACAGAGAGAGAGAGAGACAGATACAGAGACACAATGTCAAAAGGTTGTTGCAGATGTTACTGAGGGCAATCTGTCTGCAGTTAACTACAGTGAGCTGGCAAGGATAAACATGAAACACAGAGCTTATCCAGTCAGTCAATAACAGCACTTCACATGGTTGGACAGGGGTTTCTCTTTTCTGTCTTTCCTGTGACTGATCCACCTAAATCACAGAGGCACACTCTATCTTGTCTCTTTGGTGTATCTTTGGTTTGATTTATGCAATCATATGACAACTATGAAAATCATATGTGACTCAGAGGAACAGGAAGTGACCTCACATTAGTGATGCAGAAGAGCGCGACAAGGAAGGTTCCGAATGCCGTGGCGAAGGTGAACAGCTTCCTGTTCCTCTTCAGGATCTTGAAGTCGTCTGACAGTCCTGTGATGACCGCCTCCATACCGCCCATCTAGAAGACAGACAGACAGACAGACAGACAGACAGACAGACAGACAGACAGACAGACAGACAGACAGACAGACAGACAGACAGACAGACAGACAGACAGACAGACAGACAGACAGACAGACAGACAGACAGACAGACAGACAGACAGACATTAGGATGATTCAGTGACAAACACATAAACCGTAGTGCCTACAGTAAGTAGTAATGTAACAGAATCACACAGTCTTCACACCCAAACAGAATACCTTTGGCCTAGAATATAAATGATCAGACCTAGCTTTCTTAGTGCAGTGCTACATTGGGCATGACTACTACTGTAAAAGAAAATGTTCCCCTGCTGTGGAACTTCCTTTCTCTCTTCATTTACAGTAAATTATCACCTTGTGTAACTGAGAAATTGAATGGGGAAAAATGTAAATCTCTGTGAACAAAGTTTTCCTGTGTTTCAGGTTGCGGTGCATGTGATTTTCCACCTCATGCTTCATGGTTATTGGGTAACAGTCAAAACAACTGCCTTCCCACACTGCTGCTAGTCTGGACAATACCTAGAGCACTCACTGCAACCATGGGAAAGTAGAATAATGCAGAGAGAGACAGAGCGAGGGACAGCGAGAGGGACAGAGAGAGACAGAGAAAGAGAGAGACAGAGAGGGACAGAGAGAGAGAGAAAGAGACAGAGAGAGGGGCAGATAGAGAGAGAGCGAGACAGGGAGAGAGAGAGAGAGAGAGAGAGAGAGAGAGAGAGAGAGAGAGAGAAAGACAGAGAGACAGAGAGACAGAGAGACAGATATAGATAGAGTGGAGGAGATTATATAATATTCTAATCTTCAAATCCACTAGATAGATCAGATAAACCCACCATAAGATAGAAACAAAAGGTCAGTAGCCATATGTGCCCTGTGGTGGGACATAGCATGCAGTCATTCAACCCTGAGGAAAGCCAGTAACTCACAGAGCTGTCGATGCCCAGAGTCAGCAGCATGATGAAGAATACTATGGCCCAGAAGGTAGATCCAGGCAGGGTGGAGATGGCCTCAGGATAGATGATGAACACCAGTCCTGCACCTGCACTCACACACAGATACACAGATAGAGACACTTGTGATAGGACACACCAGAGCCAACTGATTACCTTCAGTCTATAAAACAGTGCCTTGTTTGGTGGGATGCTGAAATAAAACAGTATATTGTTGGGTGGGATGTTGATATATAACTTCCTTGTCCTGATATATAACTGACCCTGTCCACAAGGTCGTTTTAGAGGAAATAAGAGATGGTTTAACAATGGAAAGGAAAGTGAAAGAAGGAGGAGCGGATGGAAAAAGACAGAGAAGTGAGGACACAAGATGACAAAGAAATGACAGACAGCTAGAGACAGTGGAAAGTAGAAGACAAAAGAACTAGAAAGAAAAGCAGATTTTTAACAGATCCCATTCTTTCTGTATGTCTGCCAACCCCTCTCCACAGCAGGCCAGTATTTATGTGACTTCTTGGAAACTGTTTGCCTTAAAAAAACAGTTTGAAATGTTCTCTGGTATTTCAATTCCATCTGAACCCCAGAGCCTCTCAGCTACTGTTGCAATCAATTATATTAAAAACATTGCACGTTGCTCCTCATTCTTAAAGGGATGATTCACCTATTTTGAATGTTATATCATTTTTGTGCATCACTGAGCGATGTTCGATCGATTCCTGGGATCATTTCATGTTTTCATGTGTATCTGAGCTATTGCCGTACAAGCAGGCAGAAATACAGCCGGTATGACGAGTTTTCCATCACTTGTCATACTGACTGTATTTCTGCCTCTTTGAATAGCAGTAGCTCAGATATACATGAAAACATGAAATTGCTTATAGATGAACAAAAACGATATAACATTCAAAATGGGTGAATCTTTCCTTTAAGTTGTCTGATTCAGTCAGCAGTAACAGTAAGCTTGAGGAATGTTTAGTTCCATGATGAATTTATAGATGTTTTGACTGGGTTTGAAACTCTCTAAATAGTGTGTAGATGACTGACTGTTGAGTGTTGTCAGAATCCTGTCCTCCCTTAGAGCAGGTGACTCCCCTCGCTCTTCTCAGGGTCAGACAGGGACTGTTCATGTGTTGAGTCTATCCTAGCTGAGTCATAGCCTGGGTGGATCCACCATACAAACACAGCACTCTCTGGGGGCTGGCCAGGGAAAAGAGAATACTGCGGGTAGCCTGCAATATAGCCTTATACTAATAAGGCATGTCTATCTTCCTATCTTTTTCTTTGTGTTTTATGAGGTATCTATGCTGTGGACAGTTTGATCATAAATCTGGGTCTAAATGAATTTGGCTGTGTTGTTGGAGTGTGTGTGGTCTGGGTATGTTATGCATGTCATCCTCCACACCACTTACTGTGTGTGTGCTCGTGTTTTTGCCTGTGTGTGTGTGTGTGTGTGTGTGTGTGTGTGTGTGTGTGTGTGCATGCATGTCTAGTTCCTTTCACCTTCGGTGGCCACGTCCTCTATCCTGACTCCGTGTTTGTAAGCCATGTATCCGAGCACAGAGAAGATGGCGAAGCCTGAAAAGAAGCTGGTGACACAGTTCACTGTACTGGTCAGGATAGCATCCCTGTTGGGAAGAGAACACACACACATAAAACATGTTTAGAAAAATAAAGCTACCATGATAGTACCAGGACAGGTTTTATAACAATAATAAACCTGGCCAAGATAAATCGTAGCAATTCGACACATACAACAACACAGAGTTACACATGGAATAAACAAAACATACAGTCAATAATACAGTAGAACAAAGAAAACAAAAGTCTACATACAGTGAGTGCAAATGAGGTAATTTAAGGCAATAAATAGGCCATGGTGGCGAAGTAATTACAATATAGCAATTAAACACTGGAATGGTAGATGTGCAGAAGATGAATGTGCAAGTAGGGATACTGGGGTGCAAAGGAGCAAGATAAATAAATAAATAAATAAATACAGTATGGGGATGAGGTAGGTAGATAGATGGGCTGTTTACAGATGGGCTATGTACAGGTGCAGTGATCTGTGAGCTGCTCTGACAGCTGGTGCTTAAAGCTAGTGAGGGAGATATGAGTCTCCAGCTTCAGAGATTTTTGCAGTTGATTCCAGTCATTGGCAGCAGAGAACTGGAAGGAAAGACGACCAAAGGAGGAATTGGCTTTGGGGGTGACCAGTGAGATATACCTGCTGGAGCGCGTGCTACGAGTGGGTGCTGCTATGGTGACCAGTGAGCTGAGATAAAGCAGAGCATTACCTAGCAGAGACTTGTAGATAACCTGTAGCCAGTGGGTTTGGTGACGAGTATGAAGCGAGGGCCAACCAATGAGAGCGTACAGGTCGCAATGATAGGTAGTGTATGGGGCTTTGGTGACAAAACGGATGGCACTGTGATAGACTGCATCCAGTTTGTTGAGTACAGTGTTGGAGGCTATTTTATAGATGACATCACCGAAGTCGAGGATCGGTAGGATGGTCAGTTTTACGAGGGTATGATTGGCAGCATGAGTGAAGGATGCTTTGTTGTGATATAGGAAGCCGATTCTAGATTTCATTTTGGATTGGAGATGCTTAATGTGAGTCTGGAAGGAGAGTTTACAGTCTAACCAGACACCCAGGTATTTGTAGTTGTCCACGTATTCTAAGTCAGAGCCGTCCAGAGTAGTGATGCTGGACGGGCGAGCAGGTGCGGGCAGTGATCGATTGAATAGCATGCATCTAGTTTTACTTGCGTTTAAGAGCAGTTGGAGGCCACGGAAGGAGAGTTGTATGGCATTGAAGCTCGTCTGGAGGTTAGTTAACACAGTGTCCAAAGAGGGGCCAGAAGTATACAGAATGGTGTCGTCTGCGTAGAGGTGAATCAGAGAATCACCAGCAGCAAGAGCAACATCATTGATGTATACAGAGAAGAGAGTCGGCCCGAGAATTGAACCCTGTGGCACACCCATAGAGACTGCCAGAGGTCCGGACAACAGGCCCTCCGATTTGACACATTGAAATCTATCAGAGAAGTAGTTGGTAAATCCGGCGAGGCAATCATTTGAGAAATCAAGGCTGTCGAGTCTGCCAATAAGAATGTGGTGATTGACAGAGTCGAAAGCCTTGGCCAGGTCGATGAATACAGCTGCACAGTAATGTCTCTTATCGATGGCGGTAATGATGTCGTTTAGGACCTTGAGCGTGGCTGAGGTGCACCCATGACTAGCTCTGAAACCAGATTGCACAGCGGAGAAGGTACAGTGGGATTCGAAATGGTCGGTAATCTGTTTGTTAACCTGGCTTTCGAAGACCTTAGAAAGACAGGGTAGGATAGATATAGGTCTGTAGCAGTTTGGGTCTAGAGTGTCACCCCCTTTGAAGAGGGGGATGACCGCGGCAGCTTTCCAATCTTTGGGAATCTCAGACGATACAAAAGAGGTTGAACAGGCTAGTAATAGGCTTTGCAACAGTTTCGGCAGATCATTTTAGAAAGAGATGGTCCAGATTGTCTAGTCCAGCTGATTAGTATGGGTCCAGATTTTGCAGCTCTTTCAGAACATCAGCTATCTGGATTTGGGTGAAGGAGAAATGGTGGGGGCTTTGGCGGGTTGCTGTGGAGGGTGCCGGGCAGTTGACCGGGGTAGGGGTAGCTAGGTGGAAAGCATGGCCAGCCGTAGAGAAATGCTTATTGAAATTCTCCATTATAGTGGATTTATCGGTGGTAACAGTGTTTCCTAGCCTCAGAGCATTGGGCAGCTGGGAGGAGGTGCTCTTATTCTCCATGGACTTTACAGTGTCCCAGAACTTTTTTGAGTTAGCACTACAGGATGCAATTTTCTGTTTGAAAAACTAGCCTTAGCTTTTCTAACTGCCTGTGTATATTTGTTCCTAACTTCCCTGAAAAGTTGCGTATCACGGGGGCTATTTGATGCTAATGCAGAACGGATATTTTTGAGCTGGTCAAGGGCAGACAGGTCTGGAGTGAAACAAGGACTATATCTGTTCCTAGTTCAAGTGGGGCATGCTTATTTAAGATGGTGAGGAAGGCACTTTTAAAGAATAGCCAGGCATCATCTGTTGATGGGATGAGGTCAATGTCATTCCAGGATACCCCGGTCAGGTCGATTAGAAAGGCCTGCTCGCAGAAGTGTTTTAGGGAGCGTTTGACAGTGATGAGGGGTGGTCGTTTGGTCGCAGACCCATTACGGATGCAGGCAATGAGGCAGTGATCGCTGAGATCTTGATTAAAAACAGCAGAGGTGTATTTGGAGGGCGAGTTAGTTAGGATGACATCTATGAGGGTGCCCGTGTTTACGGATTTGGGGTTGTACCTAGTAGGTTCATTGATAATTTGTGTGAGATTGAGGGCATCAAGCTTAGATTGTAGGATGGCCGGGATGTTAAGCATGTCCCAGTTTAGGTCACCTAGTAGCACGAGCTCAGAAGATAGATGGGGGGCAATCAATTCACATATGGTATCGAGGGCACAGCTGGGGGCAGAGGGAGGTCTATAGCAAGTGGCAACAGTGAGAGAATTTTTAGAAGTAGAAGCTCAAATTGTTTGGGTACAGACTTGGATAGTAATACAGAACTCTGCAGGTTATCTTCGCAGTAGATTGCAACACCGCCCCCCTTTGGCAGTTGTATCGCGGCGGAAAATGTTATTTTTAGCGATGGAGATTTCAGGGTTTTTGGTGGTTTTCCTAAGCCAGGATTCAGACACGGCTAAGACATCCGGGTTGGCAGAGTGTGCTAAAGCAGTGAGTAAAACAAACTTAGGGAGTAGGCTCCTAATGTTAACATGCATGAAACCAAGGCTTTTACGGTTACAGAAGTCAACAAATGAGAGCACCTGGGGAGTGGGAGTGGAGCTAGGCACTGCAGGACCTGGATTAACCTCCACATCACCAGAGGAACAGAGGAGAAGTAGGATAAGGGTACAGCTAAAGGCTTTACGAACTGGCCGTCTAGCATGTTCGGAACAGAGAGTAAAAGGAGCAGGTTTCTGGGCACGATAGCATAGATTCAAGGCATAGTGTACAGACAAAGGTAAGGTAGGATGTGAGTACATTGGAGGTAAACCTAGGCATTGAGTAATTATGAGAGAGATATAGTCTCTAGAGACGTTTAAACCAGGTGATGTCATCGCATATGTAGGACGTGGAACAACATGGTTGGTTAAGGCATATTGAGCAGGGCTAGATGCTCTACAGTGAAATAAGACAGTAATCACTAACCAGGATAGTAATGGACGAGGCATATTGATATTAGAGAGAGGCATGCGTAGCCAAGTGAACATATGGGTCCAGTGAGTGGTTGGTCTGACTGGGGTCACGGTGATTCAGACAATTAGCAGGCCGATGCTTACAAGCTAACAGTTAGTAGGCTGGGGCTAAACAAGCTAGCAGTTAGCAGACCAGGGCTGGCAAGCTAGCAGTTAGCAGACCGGGTTAGCAAGCAAGCACTTGGCAGACCGGGGCTAGCAGTTAGCAGACCGGGGCAGGCAAGCTAGCAGTTAGCAGACCGGGGCAAGCAAGCTAGCAGTTAGCAGACCGGGGCTAGCAAGTTAGCCTTTGGGGGACGTCGTGATGGGGGTAAGTCTGTTTTTGCCTCTTCGTACAGTGACGTTGATAGACCAGTTGTGGAATTAGTAGGGTTCCAAGTAGCCGACGTCGCGCCTGAGGGGCCTGTTGGAATCCTCAGGCAGATTATGTCGGTATTCCAGTCGTAGAGGATCGGCGGGGTTCCGTGCCCCGTACCGGCAGAAGAAGGGGTCCGGATATTGTAGCCCAGGAGTGGGCTTCGGTGGTAGCACAGGAGCCCTGGCCGGGCTAGCTTCAGGCTAATTGGTGCTTACTCCGGGATGGAAACGCTAGCCAGGAGTAGTCACCCGGGATTGCGGTTAGCTAGTTGCGAAGATGCAGATGAAAATGTTCAGAGTTTGCGGTGGGAATCCGGGATATGGGGGGAAAAAAATTATAATAATAGGTCCGTTATGCTCTGGTTTGAGTCACGTTATTCGAACTGGCGAGAGCTTTCCGAGCTAAAGGTTAGCTGATGACCGCTAGCAATGGTTTGCTTACTGATAGCTGGTAGGTAGTTAGCTGGCTAGCTTCAGTTGAGGTATTCCAGATCCGAAGTAAATAGAAATACTTTAGAAAAAAACAGATCCACGCCACATTGGGTGAGGCGGGTTGCAGGAGAGTATTTAGAAGTTGTGGTTTAGGAAAATATTTGTAAAAGATATGCGAAGAAAAATATCTAAAAAGATATATACAAGGGACACGACAGGACAAAGACAAAGACTTCTGACTGCTGCGCCATTTTGGATATACACTGCTCAAAAAAATAAAGGGAACACTTAAACAACACAATGTAACTCCAAGTCAATCACACTTCTGTGAAATCAAACTGTCCACTTAGGAAGCAACACTGATTGACAATAAATTTCACATGCTGTTGTGCAAATGGAATAGACAACAGGTGGAAATTATAGGCACCCCCAATAAAGGAGTGGTTCTGCAGGTGGGGACCAGAGACGACTTCTCAGTTCCTATGCTTCCTGGGTGATGTTTTAGTCACTTTTGAATGCTGGCGGTGCTTTCACTCTAGTGGTAGCATAAGACGGAGTCTACAACCCACACAAGTGGCTCAAGTAGTGCAGCTCATCCAGGATGGCACATCAATGCGAGCTGTGGCAAGAAGGTTTGCTGTGTCTGTCAGCATAATGTCCAGAGCATGGAGGCGCTACCAGGAGACAGGCCAGTACATCAGGAGACGTGGAGGAGGCCGTAGGAGGGCAACAACCCAGCAGCAGGACCGCTACCTCCGCCTTTGTGCAAGGAGGAGCAGGAGAAGCACTGCCAGAGCCCTGCAAAATGACCTCCAGCAGGCCACAAATGTGCATGTGTCTGCTCAAACGGTCAGAAACAGACTCCATGAGGGTGGTATGAGGGCCCGATGTCCACAGGTGGGGGTTGTGCTTACAGCCCAACACCGTGCAGGACGTTTGGCATTTGCCAGAGAACACCAAGATTGGCAAATTCGCCACTGGCGCCCTGTGCTCTTCACAGATGAAAGCAGGTTCACACTGAGCACGTGACAGACGTGACAGAGTCTGGAGATCCCGTGGAGAACGTTCTGCTGCCTGCAACATCCTCCAGCATGACCGGTTTGGCGGTGGGTTAGTCATGGTGTGGGGTGGCATTTCTTTGGGGGGCCGCACAGCCCTCCATGTGCTCGCCAGAGGTAGCCTGACTGCCATTAGGTACCGAGATGAGATCCTCAGACCCCTTGTGAGACCATATGCTGGTGCGGTTGGCCCTGGGTTCCTCCTAATGCAAGACCATGCTAGACCTTATGTGGCTGGAGTGTGTCAGCAATTCCATTCCCCAGACCTGAATCCAATTGAGCACATCTGGGACATCATGTCTCGCTCCATCCACCAACGCCACATTGCACCACAGACTGTCCAGGAGTTGGCGGATGCTTTAGTCCTGGTCTGGGAGGAGATCCCTCAGGAGACCATCCGCCACCTCATCAGGAGCATGCCCAGGTGTTGTAGGGAGGTCATACAGGCATGGGGAGGCCACACACACTACTGAGCCTCATTTTGACTTGTTTTAAGGACATTACATCAAAGTTGGATCAGCCTGTTGTGTGGTTTTCCACTTTAATTTTGAGTGTGACTCCAAATCCAGACCTCCATGGGTTGATAAATTGGATTTCCATGAATTATTTTTGTGTGATTTTGTTGTCAGCACATTCAACTATGTAAAGAAAAAAGTATTTAATAAGATTATTTCTTTCAATCAGATCTAGGATGTGTTGTTTAAGTGTTCCCTTTATTTTTTTGAGCAGTATATATATATATATATATATATATATATATATATATATATATATATAGGACTTCCTGTTGTTTCCTTGAACCATAGACAATCTAAACCAACATTTGTATTGGAACCATATCTTGGGTCTTGTCTTGAGGGTCTTGTCTTGAGGGTCTTGTCTTGAGGGTCTTGTCTTGAGGGTCTTGTCAAGGTATTAGAAGACAGAAGAACGAAGGGGCCGTAACCCCCCACCCCACCACCAAGCCCTGGGTCCAACCTCACCACATCACAGCAAGCTTCTGCCACATGAACCCAGCAGAGATCTCCCAGATCCGGAATGTGGTAGCCCACCAAGGAGCACTGTTAGGACGGCAGCAAGAACAGCTCTCCCAAATCTCCGGGAACCTTCTGGTACTTGCCGAGTCCCTCCAACCATGGCACGCCCCCAACCCAGGAGGATCCAATGCACAGGTCTCATCGCCCAGTGCTACAGACGTCGTCGTGGTTCCTCCAGGGAACCTGCACCGGGAACCCAAGCCCCTGAGCGGTATGACGGTCACCCGGGAGGATGCAAGGGGTTTCTCACTCAGTGTACTCTGGTGTTCGAGCTACAGTCCTCCTCGTTCCACACCGATCGGGCCATGATCACCTATATCATCACTCTACTCTCGAGCAAAGCCCTGGTATGGGCAATGGCGGTGTGGGAACAGCAGCCACCATCTTGCAGATCCGTAGTAGCCTTCACTGCCAAGCTGCGATGAGTCTTCAACCACCCAGTCTGCCGGACGAGAAGTGGCCAGCCTACTGTTCAACCTCCGCCAAGGGGCCATTGAGTTCCAAATCCTCGCCGCCGAGAGTGGGTGGAATACGGAGGCACTGGTTACCGCTTTCCACCAGGGTCTGTCTAACTCCATCAAAGATGAACTGCCCGCTCAGGAACTAGGAGAGGACCTCGAGTCCCTGAAAACACTACCAATCAGGATTGACAACCGGGAATGGGGAGACAGCCCCCTTTTGACACCACTCCAGAATTCCGGTTTCCTGAGCACCCCAAGGCCACCGAGCCCAGCATGGAGGATCCCATGCATCTGGGTCGCACACGTCTGAGCCCACAGGAGCGTGACAGGCGCATGCACGAAGGCTCCCCGGGGTCGTCTGTATTCCCTCTCGACCCCTGAAGCAGCAGTCATGAACAATTACATCTGGGAGTCGCTGGAGGCAGGTTTCAATCGTCCCTCTACACCCCCTGCTGGTGGATGTAAGAAGGATGGAGGCCTGCATCCCCTGCATCGACTACAGAGGGCTGAACCAGATTACAATCAAAAATTGTTACTCCCTATCCGTGATGTCCTCCGCATTGGAGTTGGTCCAAGGGTCCCAATTCTTCACCAAACTGGACCTCCGCAACGCTTACAATCTGGTGAGAATCAGGGAGGGAGATGAATGGAAGACTGCCTTTAACACCCCTAGTGGCCACTATGAGTATTTAGTCATGCCCTTCAGATTATCGAACTCACCGGCAGTCTTTCAAGCATTGGTCAATGACACCCTGAGGGATATGTTGAATCGATTCGTCTTTGTTAACCTCAATGACATCTTGATTTTCTGCAAGACCCTTCCGGAACACATACTGCACGTCCGCCAAGTCCTGAGACACCTCCTGCAGAGTCCACTATATGTCAAGATAGAGAAGTGTGAGTTCCACGTATCCCAGGATTCCTTCCTGGGTCACATTATCTCTACCACAGGCGTCCAAATGGAACATTGAGGCGGTCGCTAACTGGCCCCGTCCCACCTCACTCAAGCAGGTCCAGCGGTTCCTTGGGTTTTCCAATTTTTACAGGCGCTTTACATACAACTTTGGTGCGGGTGCAGAGCCTCTCACGGTCCTAACCCGCAAGTCCCAGACCCGTTTTTGCTGGACCCCGAGGATGACAGGGCATTCATGGAGATCAAGGGACGTTTCACCTCTGGACCCATCCTCATTCATCCTGATCCGACTCGTCCCTTTGTGGTGGAGGTGGACGCCTAGGACACCGGAGCAGGGGCGGTCCTTTCACAGCGGAACAAGGAGGACAAGAAACTGCACCCATGCGCCTATTTCTCCAAATGGTTCTCGCCAGCGGAACGCAACTACGATGTAGGCAACCGGGAGCTCTTGGCTAATTAAGTGGGCTCTTGAGGGGTGGAGACACTGGTTGGAGAGGGCACCTCATCCTTTCATGATCTGGACGGACCATAAGAACTTGGTCTCCACCCCTCCACCCCTCCAAGAAGCCAAGAGGTTGAACACTTGCCAGGCTAGGTGGGCTCTGTTTTTTAACAGGTTTGATTTTACACTAGCCTATCCAAGAATCAGAAGGCAAATGCCCTGTCGCTCCAACATGATGTCTCCAACGAGTTGAGGGATCCCGAGCCCATCATCCCCAGCTCACACATTGTGGCCCCTGTGATATGGAGTATTGAGACCACGGTCCGACAAGCCCAGACCCGAGAACCTGACCCATTTACATTTACATTTAAGTCATTTAGCAGACGCTCTTATCCAGAGCGACTTACAAATTGGTGCATTCACCTTATGATATCCAGTGGAACAACCACTTTACAATAGTGCATCTAAATCATTTAAGGGGGGGGGGGTTAGAAGGATTACTTTATCCTATCCCAGGTATTCCTTAAAGAGGTGGGGTTTCAGGTGTCTCCGGAAGGTGGTGTTTGACTCCACTGTCCTGGCGTCGTGAGGGAGCTTGTTCCACCATTGGGGTGCCAGAGCAGCGAACAGTTTGGACTGGGCTGAGCGGGAACCGTGCTTCCTCAGAGGTAGGGGGGCCAGCAGGCCAGAGGTGGATGAACGCAGTGCCCTTGTTTGGGTGTAGGGCCTGATCAGAGCCTGAAGGTATGGAGGTGCCTTTCCCCTCACAGCTCCGTAGGCAAGCACCATGGTCTTGTAGTGGATGCGAGCTTCAACTGGAAGCCAGTGGAGAGAGCGGAGGAGCGGGGTGACGTGAGAGAACTTGGGAAGGTTGAACACCAGACGGGCTGCGGCGTTCTGGATGAGTTGTAGGGGTTTAATGGCACAGGCAGGGAGCCCAGCCAACAGCGAGTTGCAGTAATCCAGACGGGAGATGACAAGTGCCTGGATTAGGACCTGCGTCGCTTCCTGTGCGAGGCAGGGTCGTACTCTGCGAATGTTGTAGAGCATGAACCTACAGGATCGGGTCACCGCCTTGATGTTAGTGGAGAACGACAGGGTGTTGTCCAGGATCACGCCAAGGTTCTTAGCACTCTGGGAGGAGGACACAAGGGAGTTGTCAACCGTGATGGCGAGATCATGGAACGGGCAGTCCTTCCCCGGGAGGAAGAGCAGCTCCGTCTTGCCGAGGTTCAGCTTGAGGTGGTGATCCGTCATCCACACTGATATGTCTGCCAGACATGCAGAGATGCGATTCGCCGCCTGGTTATCAGAAGGGGGAAAGGAGAAGATTAATTGTGTGTCGTCTGCATAGCAATGATAGGAGAGACCATGTGAGGATATGACAGAGCCAAGTGACTTGGTGTATAGCGAGAATAGGAGAGGGCCTAGAACAGAGCCCTGGGGGACACCAGTGGTGAGAGCACGTGGTGCGGAGACAGATTCTCGCCACGCCACCTGGTAGGAGCGACCTGTCAGGTAGGACGCAATCCAAGCGTGGGCCGCGCCGGAGATGCCCAACTCGGAGAGTTGACCCCAGCGATCAGCCCGGTCCCAAGTACTACAATGGGGACTCTCCTCTAAATAAACTGGGCATCAAAGAGTTAATCCGACACTGGAGTTTCTGAGGCGGAAATTCTGGTGGCCCAACATGATGGAGGATGTGAGATCCTTTGTTGCGGCCTGTTTCATCTGTGCCCAAAGCAAGTCTTCACGTCAGCGACCGGCCGGGTTGCTCCAACCTCTACCTATCGCCAGCCGGCCCTGGTCTCATCTGTCTGTAGATTTTATCACAGGGTTAACTCCATCTCAAGGGCTTACCACTATCCTGGTGGTGGTCGATCGGTTCTCCAAGGCAGCCCATTTCATCGCCTTACCCAAGATGCCTTCAGTGAAGGAGACCGCTGATCTCGTGATTATCCATGTCTTTCGACTACACAGAATTCCCCCGAACATTGTCTCAGATCGTGGGCCTCAGTTTGTTGTATGGTAATGTAAGGCCTTCTGTTCCCCGTTGGGGGCATCGGCGAGTCTCTCCTCGGGGTTCCACCCTCAGTCGAATGGGAAAACTGAGCGGGCCAACCAGCAACTGGAGCAAGTTCCTCGTCTGGGCAGAGTATGCGCATAACACACTGCTGAACTCGCCATTTGAGTGTCAGTTCGGGTTCGCCGCCCCCTATTTCCTGAACAACGATGTCACCATATCTGGATCAGAGTGCGATCCTCCTTGCTCCACTCTTCTGCCCGACACCAACATCAGGAAAACTGGCACTGAATACCTCTTCAACTCCTCCGACCGGTTCAACGGGTGTGGCTGTCCACCTGTGATCTTCCCTTAAAGTTGGACTCGCGGAAGCTCGCTCTACGCTACATAGGACCATTCAATATCTCATGGCTACCCATGTATTTCCATGGAAATATAATGTTTATTTGGAAAGTAAGAAATATATAGATATTTTTAAAAGCATTCATGATTTGCGTAAATGAAATATACTATTACTCTTGTTAAAATTATGAAATGGTATTACATTTGGTGAAGAGCACATTATGACTTGTTTAGGACTCGAAACTCAAAGTTTAGGACTTGACTTGATACTTGACGGTCTTGACTTGAGACTTGACTCGGACTTGCCTGTCTTGACTTGGGACTTGAGTGCTAAGACTTGAGACTTACTTGTGACTTGTAAAACAATGACTTGGTCCCACCTCTGCCCTGCAGTACCTGGTGGACTGGGAGGACTACGGTACTGTCATGGTTCCTCCTGGCACCAGAGGGCAGCAGAGACCGCCCTAGAGACTTTTATTGGACTCAGGTGTGTCTTATTATTTCATGATTGTGTCCCTGTTAAAAGAGGTGTGTTTTCTGTAGTCCTTTGCAGAAGCTTGAATTGTTTACTGTGTGTGTGTGTGTGTGTGTGTGTGTGTGTGTGTGTGTGTGTGTGTGTGTGTGTGTGTGTGTGTGTGTGTGTGTGTGTGTGTGTGTGTGTGTGTGTGTGTGTGTGTGTGTGTGTGTGTGTGTGTGTGTGTGTGTGTGTGTGTGTGTGTGTGTGTGTGTGTGTGTGTGTTCTTTTATTGAGTGAATTTGAGACTTAGTGTTTGTTGTTTTTCTAGTGTACTGTGATCCTGCGGCTACTGTTTCTCAGTAAAGTATTATGTTTATCCTTAACCACTGATTCCTTGTCTGGTCTCTTCTCTGCACCTGGGTCCAACCTCACCACGTCACAGAAACAATAAAAAAAAAGAGTTCCTCCCACCCCTGTTTTGGTAAGAAGCTGTGGGATGGGGCTGGAGAAATGTAACCTCTCTCAAATTCATAGACAGAGCTAAGGATTCAAGGACTGACCATCCACGATATCAAATGTATAGTGTAAACCATGCTTTGAGGCTATATAGTGTTTGTTTACATTTACTTTGTTTACAAACTTTGGAGTAAAACAAAGCTTATTTTGGGTTCTGGTGGGGTATGACAGTTGAACTAAGCTCATGTGACAAGTTATATCCTTCAAGAATCAATGAGTACATATCATTAATTACTATGTCAAAAAATGGATGCATCAACTGCTGATTGCCCCTTTTAAGAGAATTTTGTATTGGTTTTAATTAACCATTTTGATGCCAGAGGGACAGGATGTTGTTTGAGAGCCTTTGAGGCCCACCTGGAAATCAAACTAGGTGAAAGCCTGAAGACTGTTTGTGGTCAGTAACCCACGATCAGTCAGCAAACATCAACCCACGTTCAGTCAGCAGACAGACCGAGAGAACATGGACCACAGTCTGACCTCAACCGTCCCATCTGTGTACAATATGGAGAATAATACAACCAGCTGCTAGCCACTTGGATGTCCTTTGAGAATATCTACGGATGTAACAGCCAACTTTCACAAGTCCTCATTCAGCCTCTCAGCTCCCAAATATGGCCCAGCTGAGCACACGAGGCCTTCAGCTGTGTTGGGTGTTTAGATCAAGACAAGTAATCTAGTGGGAAAGTGGGAAATTCAATTGGCTGTACAGCGTCACACTACAATAAGACTACCCAGCTAACACATAACGTTCTGAGAACCCTATGTTTCCGAGACCTTGGTGAGAGCGTGGTAGTCCTATAGTAATTTTGTATACAACCTTCCCACAATGTTCTGTGAATGATGCAGGACACCCAGTTAGCACATACTGTTCTGAGAACCATATGTTTCTTAGGTGGGAAATTCATAACGTTTCCTACAGATTTGTAGCAGATAGCTATACACCTTGACAAACTTAACAGTCTGAGTGATGACCATAAAAAAACACATGACTGATGGCTATAGCTAATTAGCTGTGTTCAACAAGTATATTATTCTTCTGTCTTTATCTAGCTCTACTTGTGATATTTTACCTTGCCTTGCTGGCTTGAAAGTTTGATAAGTAATCAATCCTCTGATGACATCTGTGATGTTGTAGATGATAACTATCTGAATACATGAGCTGCGTCTGAAGTTGGATGTGGTCATATTCACTTCAATGTAAACAAGCCTGGTGCGAACCTGCGCATGTAACTTTTCATGATGCGGCTGGGAAATTGGTCTATAGAATGGGTGGACAATGGTCCATGGACAAACATTACTGTACAGTTACCACTGCAGCCAGCGAGACATACATACTGTACATACACAAACACAGCTGGAATACAAACAAGACCATATATCTACACACGTGTTTTTAAAAGCAGAATGGGTCTGATAGCAGCACCCACCTCTCCACTTTCACAGGAACCTATTATTGATGACAAGGAACAGCAGACCCCACAGTCTAATGTCTGTTTCTCTGTGAGGGGTTTAGAGGACGACAGAATGGCAGGGAAGGTAACACTGCCTATGGCGACAGCCATCATCTGGCCTAGCATGGCCTGCACTTATCCTGTTAGCTCCAAGCCAGAAGGTCCACTGGCCTGATACACATCACCTTTCTGTCCAGTTAAAACAGGAAAGATAAACCTAAAGAGAACTAAACAAAGCACAGGATCTGTTCTATCTCGTTGCCTGGTTACGGGTTATAGAAGGTCATGTAAGCCTTGTAAGGTCATGATAGAGAAGCACTGAGGACAGCACCGTGATATCAACACAGTAATACGTCTTACCTGTAACAGTTGTTGTCAAATTTATTGTAGCTGGCAAATGCAATGAGCACTCCAAAGCCAGCTCCCAAGGAGTAGAAGATCTGGGTAGCAGCATCAATCCACACCTACAGCAGGAACATAGAAAGATACTTTATGTGTTGCTCTCAAAGATTTGTCTTCGTGGCCTGTGTGATCCAGAGGTTACAGCCTCTGACCCTGGCCCACTGCACTTTGACTCACCCTTCCCCTATCCTCCATCTTTCCAACACTTTACTATCTCTTCAATCAAGCGAAGAAATTAAGAAACTGCCCCACTCCTTAAAAAAAGATAAATATAAATAAATAAAAAGATTTTGTCCTCAAAGGGCCCATAGCATTACAGTACGATACAGAGAAGAGCACTACATTTGACAGAATCTCTCCTGAGTACTGACTATCTACTGACTATTGGCTCCAAATAATCTCGTCTCTGATATGATTCCTTGGCCATGTTTTCAAAAAGAGCTCCTTACCGTTCATTTACTGCATTCTATATTGAATATGGCATATTATGCGAAATCACGACCTCCCAGATTTTTTATTCCAATCTTTTTATCCCTCCACTCTGTTTACAAAAACAGCTAACACATGTTTTGGTTTCTAAATTAGTTAATTACATTTATTTCCATATTGGACGCGACTATGGGAGCTATAGCAGTAACACTGTCCTGCACTCTGAGGCTGTGTCTCTCAGTAAAAGGGTTTACAAATTCTTGTATCTTTTCCAAAATTCCCAGGTTTTAAGAAATCTTGTTCGGTGGATCCCAGATTTCTAGTTAATTCTCTCTTGATTCCAGGAACCTGGGAATTTTGTAAGTTATTGGAAATATTGCATCCCTAATTTCAGTAAAACACTGTATTGTACTCTGAAGACCTGTCTGACCTTGGGGTCGTTGAGTTGTTTAAAGTCGATGTGGAGGTAGGCCCGTATGCCGTCCATAGCCCCTGGCAGAGTGATGCCTCTGATCAGCAGGACGAACAGCACCACATAGGGCATGGTGGCCGTGATGTACACCACCTGGACACAACACAACACAGAACATTAGCTACATGACAACAGTAGTGTTCAATACACCACCTGGACACAACACAACACAAAACATTAGATACATGACAACAGTAGTGTTCAATACACCACCTGGACACAACACAACACAGAACATTAGATACTTGACAACAGTAGTGTTCAATACACCACCTGGACAAAACACAACACAGAACATTAGATACATGACAACAGTAGTGTTCAATACACCACCTGGACACAACACAACACAGAACATTAGCTACATGACAACAGTAGTGTTCAATACACCACCTGGACACAACACAACACAGAACATTAGCTACATGACCACAGTAGTGTTCAATACACCACCTGGACAAAACACAACACAGAACATTAGATACATGACAACAGTAGTGTTCAATACACCACCTGGACACAACACAACACAACACAGAACATTAGCTACATGACAACAGTAGTGTTCAATACACCACCTGGACACAACACAACACAGAACATTAGATACATGACAACAGTAGTGTTCAATACACCACCTGGACACAACACAACACAGAACATTAGCTACATGACCACAGTAGTGTTCAATACACCACCTGGACACAACACAACACAGAACATTAGCTACATGACAACAGTAGTGTTCAATACACCACCTGGACACAACACAACACAGAACATTAGATACATGACAACAGTAGTGTTCAATACACCACCTGGACACAACACAACACAGAACATTAGATACATGACAACAGTAGTGTTCAATACACCACCTGGACACAACACAACACAGAACATTAGATACATGACAACAGTAGTGTTCAATACATCACCTGGACACAACACAACACAGAACATTAGCTACATGACAACAGTAGTGTTCAATACACCACCTGGACAAAACACAACACAGAACATTAGATACATGACAACAGTAGTGTTCAATACACCACCTGGACACAACACAACACAGAACATTAGCTACATGACAACAGTAGTGTTCAATACACCACCTGGACACAACACAACACAGAACATTAGATACATGACAACAGTAGTGTTCAATACACCACCTGGACACAACACAACACAGAACATTAGATACATGACAACAGTAGTGTTCAATACACCACCTGGACACAACACAACACAGAACATTAGATACATGACAACAGTAGTGTTCAATACACCACCTGGACACAACACAACACAGAACATTAGATACATGACAACAGTAGTGTTCAATACACCACCTGGACACAACACAACACAGAACATTAGATACATGACAACAGTAGTGTTCAATACACCACCTGGACACAACACAACACAGAACATTAGATACATGACAACAGTAGTGTTCAATACACCACCTGGACACAACACAACACAGAACATTAGCTACATGACAACAGTAGTGTTCAATACACCACCTGGACAAAACACAACACAGAACATTAGATACATGACAACAGTAGTGTTCAATACACCACCTGGACACAACACAACACAGAACATTAGATACATGACAACAGTAGTGTTCAATACACCACCTGGACACAACACAACACAGAACATTAGATACATGACAACAGTAGTGTTCAATACACCACCTGGACACAACACAACACAGAACATTAGATACATGACTACCTGCACCTGTCTTTTCCTACCATCACTGATTTTGCTGATAGCCACTTTACTGAGGGAAAATGTGCAAGCTACGACTGTGATATGTGGTTGTCTCACCTAGCTATCTTAAGATGAAGGCACTAATTGTAAGCCGCTCTGGATAAGAGCGTCTACCTGCAACCAAACACATTTCTTCAAAGGCTTATCCTATGGGGACAGCCGAAGAACCCTTTATGGTTCTAGATAGCACCTTTATTTCTAAGAGTGTACAGTAGTGTTCAATACACCACCTGGACAACATAACATTACAGATTACTCATTATTGCTGTGAGATCATGTTATATTACAGTAGCAGTGTGGTATTACAGTAGGAGTGTGTGTTATATTACAGTAGGAGTGTGTGTTGTACTACAGTAGGAGTGTGTGTTGTACTACAGTAGGAGTGTGTGTTGTACTACAGTAGGAGTGTGTGTTGTACTACAGTAGGAGTGTGTGTTGTACTACAGTAGGAGTGTGTGTTGTACTACAGTAGGAGTGTGTGTTGGCCGAGTATGGTTTCTAATCAGAGACAACTGTCTATCGTTGTCTCTGATTAGGAATCATACTTAGGCAGCCTTTTCACACCTGTGTTTGTGGGTAGTTGTTTTCTGTTTAGTTTTCTGTACCTGACAGAACTGTGCGCCTTCGTTTTCCCTTTGTTATTTTTGTTAGAGTGTTTGTTTGATTCAAATAAAAAATCATGAACACGTGCCACGCTGCATCATGGTCCCCTCTCTATGGCGAGCGTTACAGTGTTGTACTACAGTAGGAGTGTGTAAGCGGTAGGGTACAGCACAGTGTGTCAGCAGTACCTTGCCGGAGGACTTGACGCCCTTCCAGAGGCTGAAGTAGAGAAGAAAGACCACAGCCACCAGACAGAGGACCAGCTCCCAGCGAGGCATGCCCAGGTCCTGGATCCCCCTGCTCTCATGGAGGTGGAGTACGCCACGCCTGGAGAACACACACACACTAAGGCTGAGTCCCGATTCTACAAGCTTCTACCGTAGTGTCCTTTGCACACTTTCACATGGCCAATGCTTACACCAACCCTGTGCTTTTAAATCAATGACGGAGAATCTGAAAGTGTGTACTTCTGGAAAAGGGTGTAGAATCTGGAAGCATCCACATACTTAACAAGACAGTGGTGTGGAGGATGACATGTGTAACACACCCAGACCACACACATTCTCCAACAACACACCCAACTTCATTTAGACCCAGATTCATGACCAAACTGTCCACAGCATAGATACCTCATAAAACACAAAGAAAAAGATAGGAAGATAGACATGCCTTATTAGTATAAGGCTATATTGCAGGCTACCCGCAGTATTCTCTTTTCCCTGGCCAGCCCCCAGAGAGTGCTGTGTTTGTATGGTGGATCCACCCAGGCTATGACTCAGCTAGGATAGACTCAACACATGAACAGTCCCTGTCTGACCCTGAGAAGAGCGAGGGGAGTCACCTGCTCTAAGGGAGGACAGGATTCTGACAACACCCAACAGTCAGTCATCTACACACCATTTACTCCAGTCTGAACTTAAACCACTTCAATCAGGTAGAAAGTGTGTAGAAATGATAATGAACTTAACTTTTTTAAATAATCTCAACAATTTTTCTTCAATCACAGTATTTTCAATAAAGAGCTATTAGCAGCAGTATTCTGGTTGATTTTGTGGTCTCAAGCCAGTGAGACTATTAACATGAATATGGACAAAATGTAATTATTGACAATGATTGAGGTGGGAATGTTGTTCACTTGTCATATAATTGCCACATTTAATATCAATATAGCATTAAAAATAGTTTTCCAGATTGTATTTTGGCGATTCTTTTTCACGATGTGAATATTGGGTCGCGACAGAGACAACCTGGTTCAATTTGGTTCCTGAGGCAAAACCAGTTGAGAACCACTGATTTAGAGGTGTTAAAACCCAGTCACAGCATCTATACATTCATCATTGAACTAACCATTCCACAAGCTTACTGTTACTGCTCATTAAATCAAATAACTTAAGAATGAGAAGCAAAGTTACTAACTTTTATCTCAACATTTGTTCTGTATCCATTCAATCATCTAGCTAACAGAATCACGAGGGAAGAATGAAGGACTCTGGGTTTGGAGTACCTGAGAAAATATTTTCTACTCTTAACATGCACGAAAGCACGCATGCATGCACACACACCCACTCTCTCACACTCTTTCAAAGACCTTGGCAGCTAGAGGTTTTAATAACAGACTTTGTCAACCCTCTTGGGAGCCATTCCCCTCAAAGCACTCTGTCTACTACTCTCAGTTGAAGGGGCGCTCAAAGGTTCAAGTGCTTTACCGGAACATAAATAAAAGAGGGGAGACGGCAGGAAGACAAATGGTGTCTCATCCTTCCCTACATAAATATTGTTTCCTGCTATCTATCTCCTCATTCCCAGATCATTCTCGGATCTTCCCAGGACAGGCATACTGAGCCACACCTGCTCTGAGTCCCACCGGACTGACCGGACTGACAGCGGATCTGGATCAACTTCCAGCTCAGCGATATTAGGGAGCATCCCGTTCCTGCTCTGCATCTCAAGTGGCACCCTATTCCCTATAGTGCACTACTTTTGTCCAGGGACCATAGGGATTTGGTCAAAAGCTGTGCACTATATAAGGGAATGGGTGCCATTTAAAGACACTGCCTTGCTCAAAGGGAAGCAGGGGTCAGAGGTCATAGTGTTTAAATGATCAACGGTATTGACCAATATTGACCTCTAACGAGAACGGCCATGTGTTTTTTCCCTCTTCTTCTAAACTGAGTAAGGAGGAAGGAGTAAACGTGAGTCATCACAAGTGGACAGTATTATGGGACATCTGATCTCATTCTAATCGCAGAGGGTGCCCTAAAACGATTTAAGTTTACATCGAGATGACAGATGGTTTGTTTCTGCTTTGAAAACACGGCATTTAAAAACCAGGTAATCATAGCTCTCTGAGGAGCGGGTTGATGGCTGCTTGTTTCTTCATCTTCCAGTCTTTGAAACAGGCCTGAGGCTCAGTGTTCAGCCCAGCCGAGGGCTCATCACCATTGGGGAGAGAGATGTGGGACTCCATGGAACCGACAACAAAGAGCCAGGCCAGAATTATGCTCACCATGAAGCTCATATCCAAGACAACATGATCTTTAGGGTCTCCTCAAGACCTGATGTTTTGTCTGCTGTCTCTATCTGGAGCTCTCAAAGTTGTTGTCATGTGTTGCTGCCATGCTATGTTGTTGTCTTAGGTCTCTTTGTGTAGTGTTGTGGTGTCTCTCTTGTCGTGATGTGTGTGTTGTCCTATATTTGTATTTTTAATCCCAGCCCCCGTCCCCGCAGGCCTTTTGCCTTTTGGTAGGCCATCATTGTAAATAACAATTTGTTCTTAACTGACTAGGTATCCCCCTTTCCCTAATACTATGTTCACTTGCCTAGTTAAATAAAGGTTACCGTAATTTCCGGACTATAAGCCGCAACTTTTTTCCCACGCTTTGAACCTTATGGCTTAAACAATGACGCGGCTAATATATGGATTTTTCCCGCTTTCAATTTTTTTTCTTCCAAAAAACATTCTGTGACGTGCTCAGGTTTTTGGCGGCATGAAGTTTTCATTAGACCAATGAAATTGCCGAACGGGTTAAGGTCAAACAACTTTTTTGTTTACTGTTTAGATTAAATCGAGCGCTCTCAAACTTCCCATCATTCTGATTACGGTAGTCATTTTGTCACCCTTATCATGGCAAAGACACGGAGAAATGCATATGATGCAGCTTTCAAGTTGAAGGCGATTGATCTGGCTGTTGGAAAAGGAAATAGAGCTGCTGCACGGGAGCTTGGTCTTAATGAGTCGATGATAAGACGTTGGAAACAGCAGCGTGAGGAATTGACTCAGTGCAAAAAGACAACTAAAGCTTACTGCTAATTTTTTATTTTTTGTTACAAGCCGTGTTTCGTTAAAGCCTATTTAATTTTGTTACAAGCCGTGTTTCGTTAAAGCCTATTTATTTTTGTTACAAGCCGTGTTTCGTTAAAGCCTATTTATTTTTGTTACAAGCCGTGTTTCGTTAAAGCCTATTTATTTTTGTTACAAGCCGTGTTTCGTTAAAGCCTATTTATTTTTGTTACAAGCCGTGTTTCGTTAAAGCCTGTGTAAAGTTCATTTGTTTCAATGTACTGGTAGACACCTGCGGCTTATAGACATGTGCGGCTTATTTATGTTCAAAATAATACTTTTTTTACAATTCAGTGGGTGCGGCTTATATTCAGGTGCGCTCTATAGTCCGGAAATTACGGTAAATAAAATACATCAAAATAACACCCATCCTATTCATCAGAGAAACAGCTGTCTAAGGGCTGCACTTTTAAAAAATCCACCCTTTAACTTCATTATCTGTTTCTGATTCCTCCTCTCTGTCTGTTTGAACGGTGGGCTAGCGAGGCGATTCGATCTGGCGGGCAGCCTCTCTCTGTGATTATGCTGATAAGTGTAGCTACGAAATTACATGTGGATCTGATGCCCCCGGATGGTTACACAATCCACCGCCTGGCAAGCCAGAAGAGAAGACACAGGAACAAGCCAACTGTCTGTCCAGACTAGACATCAAGGACAAGGGGACATCTGTCAGATCAGACAGCCCAGTCCTAAATATGTCTAACTGATGGGATTTATATCCTGATGATAATACATTTAAAGCTGTTAGAACACGCGTTTCAAAATCATTTTGCCACTTCACCAGGTGAAGAGAGAACGAGAGATAGAGGAGAGGGCAGTGGAGGGAAGAGGAGAGGAGAGGAGAGGAGAGGAGAGGAGAGGAGAGGGGCTGTCTAGAAGGACAGAACAGAACAAGAGACAGATATGTTGATATTTATGACTAGTCATGTATAGGCAGGGGGTCTAGGGTTGTTGTGGTGCTTCCAGGCTGTACAGTCCATCTGATATCACACTAACCGTAAACGTTATCAAACATCAATGCATGTTCTTTGGACCAGTTATTCTAAAAACAAACTCTTATCTGCTTTCCCTGAAATGGTCAACACATAAGTGATCTGAAGCTATTTGGCCAAAGTATATCAATCCCTAAGGCCTCTTTTACAAATTCTGGGCTAAAATGTCCTTTAAGAGGCATATATACACAACAGAGACACACATATAATATGGTAGTGATATGAACAATATGCCATAAAAAAAAGGAAAACAACGTCTTCCATGAAAAATTCAAGCAATACTGTATGCTTTATCAAATATTATTGACTAGTATTAATCTCTTTGGGCCATTTTCCCAGACATGTATAGCATGTTCTCCAGAATGAGGTAAACGTCTGACTTGACATTAAGTAGACACACCAAGCAGGAACACTACTTACTACAAATACCCTCAGAACCATGCAAGTGGAACTGATGGAAAGTGATCAAATAAAAGCTAATTATCTCTTATGTAATTGTTCAAGCAATTTCCTCAAAAAACTGTTTAATTGAGCACTTCATCAATCGAGTCAATGACAGTGACAGTGAAGTCAATCATCTAAAAATGCAAAGGGCTATTTGTCCCTATAGGAGAACTCTTTTTGGTTCCAGGTAGAACCCTTCTTGGTTCCATGTAGAACCCTCTATAGAAAGGGTTCTACATGGAACCGAAAAGGGTTCAACCTGCAATTAAAAAGGGTTCTTCAAAGAGTTATCCTATGGGGACAGCCGATGAGACCTTTAAGGTTCTAGATAGCACTTTTATTTCTAAGAGTGTGTCAGGTTGCTGGATGGAATCCCCGAGCTGACAAGGTAAAAATCTGTCATTCTGCCCCTGAGCAAGGCAGTTAACCCACTGTTCCCCGGGCGCCGAAGACGTGGATGTCGATTAAAGCAGCCCCCCTGCACCTCTCTGATTCAGAGGGGTTGGCTTAAATGCGGAGGACACATTTCAGTTGAAGGCAATCAGTTGTACAACTGACTAAATATCCACTTTTTCCTTTCCTTTCCATCAAGTCAAGCTATCCCTGACACTAAATCAAACGCAGCTATTTTAGCATGTAAAGAATCTATACAAACCATCTGTTGTTGATGAAACGGTGTGCTAATCTAATGTTTCAACGTTCACACAGGATGTGTATAGCATGTCTGCTGATTTAAATACACATCATTGTTGAACTTACCATGCAAGGACCACTGGGATATTCCTACTAAGGCCAAAGTATAGCCTGAGGATGTATCAGACTGATGGACTCGATGTGCCAAGCTTCTATCACATACCTTTACCCTGGTCAAACATCTACAAACATGACTGATTACTTCTCTCAGTGTCTAGGTGATTGGCCAGTAGCTAGGTTGATGTTCTATATGGAGACATATTTGTGCTGGATTTAAGATTGAAGCGTTTGACCTTGAGAACTACGGGCATCTGTGGGGTAGGCAGGTCATAACCTAATAAGTGTTCATGTTGACCTGTGCCCTGACCCCTGACTTTTAGGGATTAGCCTCTACCATGCAGAGCGCCGAGTGAGCCACCCTGCCACGTGACTCACCTTTAACACTAACTGCCATGGTTTTTAAACACATGTTAACATAATAAAACTAACTAGGTTATCTAACAAGAATAATACACACATAGCACTGTGTATCAAATACATGCTGTGTCAAAAGGAGATTAAATCAATGGTCTATAAACAGTCTCCTCTGACCTTCCCAGAGAACATGATAATAAAATATTCCATTAAGGTTCAGCTAACCTCTGGTGGACTTGCAACAGCTTGGATATATCCCACTGATAGAGAGGGGGTAGGGAGACAACTAGAGTCAGAGTGGGGAGACATGTCTAAAGCACGGAGACAACTAGAGTCAGAGTGGGGAGACATGTCTAAAGCAGAGAGACAACTAGAGTCAGAGGGAGAGAAACATGTCTAAAGCACGGAGACAACTAGAGTCAGAGTGGGGAGAAACATGTCTAAAGCAGAGAGACAACTAGAGTCAGAGTGGGGAGACATGTCTAAAGCAGAGAGACAACTAGAGTCAGAGGGAGAGAAACATGTCTAAAGCAGAGAGACAACTAGAGTCAGAGGGAGAGAAACATGTCTAAAGCAGGGAGACAACTAGAGTCAGAGGGAGAGAAACATGTCTAAAGCAGAGAGACAACTAGAGTCAGAGGGAGAGAAACATGTCTAAAGCAGGGAGACAACTAGAGTCAGAGGGAGAGAAACATGTCTAAAGCAGAGAGACAACTAGAGTCAGAAGGAGAGAAACATGTCTAAAGCAGGGAGACAACTAGAGTCAGAGGGAGAGAAACATGTCTAAAGCAGAGAGACAACTAGAGTCAGAAGGAGAGAAACATGTCTAAAGCAGGGAGACAACTAGAGTCAGAGGGAGAGAAACATGTCTAAAGCAGAGAGACAACTAGAGTCAGAGGGAGAGAAACATGTCTAAAGCAGGGAGACAACTAGAGTCAGAGGGAGAGAAACATGTCTAAAGCAGAGAGACAACTAGAGTCAGAGGGAGAGAAACATGTCTAAAGCAGAGAGACAACTAGAGTCAGAGGGAGAGAAACATGTCTAAAGCAGAGAGACAACTAGAGTCAGAGGGAGAGAAACATGTCTAAAGCACGGAGCCAACTAGAGTCAGAGGGAGAGAAACATGTCTAAAGCAGGGAGACAACTAGAGTCAGAGGGAGAGAAACATGTCTAAAGCAGAGAGACAACTAGAGTCAGAGGGAGAGAAACATGTCTAAAGCAGAGAGACAACTAGAGTCAGAGGGAGAGAAACATGTCTAAAGCAGGGAGACAACTAGAGTCAGAGGGAGAGAAACATGTCTAAAGCAGAGAGACAACTAGAGTCAGAGGGGGGAGACATGTCTAAAGCAGGGAGACAACTAGAGTCAGAGGGTGGAGACATGTCTAAAGCAGAGAGACAACTAGAGTCAGAGGGTGGAGACATGTCTAAAGCAGAGAGACAACTAGAGTCAGAGGGAGAGAAACATGTCTAAAGCAGAGAGACAGCTAGAGTCAGAGGGAGAGAAACATGTCTAAAGCAGAGAGACAACTAGAGTCAGAGGGAGAGAAACATGTCTAAAGCAGAGAGACAACTAGAGTCAGAGGGGGGAGACATGTCTAAAGCAGAGAGACAACTAGAGTCAGAGGGAGAGAAACATGTCTAAAGCAGGGAGACAACTAGAGTCAGAGGGAGAGAAACATGTCTATAGCAGAGAGACAACTAGAGTCAGAGGGGGGAGACATGTCTAAAGCAGAGAGACAACTAGAGTCAGAGGGAGAGAAACATGTCTAAAGCAGGGAGACAACTAGAGTCAGAGGGAGAGAAACATGTCTAAAGCAGAGAGACAACTAGAGTCAGAGGGAGAGAAACATGTCTAAAGCAGAGAGACAACTAGAGTCAGAGGGAGAGAAACATGTCTAAAGCAGAGAGACAACTAGAGTCAGAGGGAGAGGAACATGTCTAAAGCAGAGAGACAACTAGAGTCAGAGGGAGAGAAACATGTCTAAAGCAGGGAGACAACTAGAGTCAGAGGGAGAGAAACATGTCTAAAGCAGGGAGACAACTAGAGTCAGAGGGAGAGAAACATGTCTAAAGCAGGGAGACAACTAGAGTCAGAGGGAGAGAAACATGTCTAAAGCAGAGAGACAACTAGAGTCAGAGGGAGAGAAACATGTCTAAAGCAGGGAGACAACTAGAGTCAGAGGGAGAGAAACATGTCTAAAGCAGAGAGACAACTACAGTCAGAGGGAGAGAAACATGTCTAAAGCAGGGAGCCAACTAGAGTCAGAGGGAGAGAAACATGTCTAAAGCAGAGAGACAACTAGAGTCAGAGGGAGAGAAACATGTCTAAAGCAGGGAGACAACTAGAGTCAGAGGGAGAGAAACATGTCTAAAGCAGAGAGACAACTAGAGTCAGAGGGAGAGAAACATGTCTAAAGCAGGGAGCCAACTAGAGTCAGAGGGAGAGAAACATGTCTAAAGCAGGGAGACAACTAGAGTCAGAGGGTGGAGACATGTCTAAAGCAGAGAGACAACTAGAGTCAGAGGGTGGAGACATGTCTAAAGCAGAGAGACAACTAGAGTCAGAGGGAGAGAAACATGTCTAAAGCAGGGAGACAACTAGAGTCAGAGGGAGAGAAACATGTCTAAAGCAGGGAGACAACTAGAGTCAGAGGGAGAGAAACCTGTCTAAAGCAGGGAGCCAACTAGAGTCAGAGGGAGAGAAACATGTCTAAAGCAGAGAGACAACTAGAGTCAGAGGGAGAGAAACATGTCTAAAGCAGGGAGACAACTAGAGTCAGAGGGAGAGAAACATGTCTAAAGCAGAGAGACAACTAGAGTCAGAGGGAGAGAAACATGTCTAAAGCAGGGAGACAACTAGAGTCAGAGGGAGAGAAACATGTCTAAAGCAGAGAGACAACTAGAGTCAGAGGGGGGAGAAACATGTCTAAAGCAGGGAGCCAACTAGAGTCAGAGGGAGAGAAACATGTCTAAAGCAGGGAGACAACTAGAGTCAGAGGGAGAGAAACATGTCTAAAGCAGGGAGACAACTAGAGTCAGAGGGAGAGAAACATGTCTAAAGCAGAGAGCCAACTAGAGTCAGAGGCGGGAGACATGTCTAAAGCAGAGAGACAACTAGAGTCAGAGGGAGAGAAACATGTCTAAAGCAGAGAGACAACTAGAGTCAGAGGGAGAGAAACATGTCTAAAGCAGGGAGACAACTAGAGTCAGAGGGAGAGAAACATGTCTAAAGCAGAGAGACAACTAGAGTCAGAGGGAGAGAAACATGTCTAAAGCAGGGAGACAACTAGAGTCAGAGGGAGAGAAACATGTCTAAAGCAGGGAGACAACTAGAGTCAGAGGGAGAGAAACATGTCTAAAGCAGGGAGACAACTAGAGTCAGAGGGAGAGAAACATGTCTAAAGCAGAGAGACAACTAGAGTCAGAGGGAGAGAAACATGTCTAAAGCAGGGAGACAACTAGAGTCAGAGGGAGAGAAACATGTCTAAAGCAGAGAGACAACTAGAGTCAGAGGGGGGAGAAACATGTCTAAAGCAGGGAGCCAACTAGAGTCAGAGGGAGAGAAACATGTCTAAAGCAGGGAGACAACTAGAGTCAGAGGGGGGAGACATGTCTAAAGCAGAGAGACAACTAGAGTCAGAGGGAGAGAAACATGTCTAAAGCAGGGAGACAACTAGAGTCAGAGGGAGAGAAACATGTCTAAAGCAGAGAGACAACTAGAGTCAGAGGGAGAGAAACATGACTAAAGCAGAGAGACAACTAGAGTCAGAGGGAGAGAAACATGTCTAAAGCAGGGAGACAACTAGAGTCAGAGGGAGAGAAACATGTCTAAAGCAGAGAGACAACTAGAGTCAGAGGCGGGAGACATGTCTAAAGCAGAGAGACAACTAGAGTCAGAGGGAGAGAAACATGTCTAAAGCAGAGAGACAACTAGAGTCAGAGGGGGGAGACATGTCTAAAGCAGAGAGACAACTAGAGTCAGAGGGAGAGAAACATGTCTAAAGCAGGGAGACAACTAGAGTCAGAGGGAGAGAAACATGTCTAAAGCAGAGAGACAACTAGAGTCAGAGGGAGAGAAACATGTCTAAAGCAGGGAGACAACTAGAGTCAGAGGGAGAGAAACATGTCTAAAGCAGAGAGACAACTAGAGTCAGAGGGAGAGAAACATGTCTAAAGCAGAGAGACAACTAGAGTCAGAGGGAGAGAAACATGTCTAAAGCAGGGAGACAACTAGAGTCAGAGGGAGAGAAACATGTCTAAAGCAGGGAGACAACTAGAGTCAGAGGGAGAGAAACATGTCTAAAGCAGAGAGACAACTAGAGTCAGAGGGAGAGAAACATGTCTAAAGCAGGGAGACAACTAGAGTCAGAGGGAGAGAAACATGTCTAAAGCAGAGAGACAACTAGAGTCAGAGGGAGAGAAACATGTCTAAAGCAGGGAGACAACTAGAGTCAGAGGGAGAGAAACATGTCTAAAGCAGAGAGACAACTAGAGTCAGAGGGAGAGAAACATGTCTAAAGCAGAGAGACAACTAGAGTCAGAGGGAGAGAAACATGTCTAAAGCAGGGAGACAACTAGAGCCAGAGGGAGAGAAACATGTCTAAAGCAGGGAGACAACTAGAGTCAGAGGGAGAGAAACATGTCTAAAGCAGAGAGACAACTAGAGTCAGAGGGAGAGAAACATGTCTAAAGCAGAGAGACAACTAGAGTCAGAGGGGGGAGACATGTCTAAAGCAGGGAGACAACTAGAGTCAGAGGGTGGAGAAACATGTCTAAAGCAGGGAGACAACTAGAGTCAGAGGGAGAGAAACATGTCTAAAGCACGGAGACAACTAGAGTCAGAGGGAGAGAAACATGTCTAAAGCAGGGAGCCAACTAGAGTCAGAGGGAGAGAAACATGTCTAAAGCAGAGAGACAACTAGAGTCAGAGGGGGGAGAAACATGTCTAAAGCAGAGAGACAACTAGAGTCAGAGGGAGAGAAACATGTCTAAAGCAGAGAGCCAACTAGAGTCAGAGGGGGGAGACATGTCTAAAGCAGGGAGACAACTAGAGTCAGAGGGAGAGAAACATGTCTAAAGCAGAGAGACAGCTAGAGTCAGAGGGAGAGGAACATGTCTAAAGCAGAGAGACAACTAGAGTCAGAGGGAGAGAAACATGTCTAAAGCAGAGAGACAACTAGAGTCAGAGGGAGAGAAACATGTCTAAAGCAGGGAGACAACTAGAGTCAGAGGGAGAGAAACATGTCTAAAGCAGAGAGACAACTAGAGTCAGAGGGGGAGACGTCTAAAGCAGAGAGACAACTAGAGTCAGAGGGGGGAGACATGTCTAAAGCAGGGAGACAACTAGAGTCAGAGGGAGAGAAACATGTCTAAAGCAGAGAGACAACTAGAGTCAGAGGGAGAGAAACATGTCTAAAGCAGAGAGCCAACTAGAGTCAGAGGGGGGAGACATGTCTAAAGCAGGGAGACAACTAGAGTCAGAGGGAGAGAAACATGTCTAAAGCAGAGAGACAGCTAGAGTCAGAGGGAGAGGAAACATGTCTAAAGCAGAGAGACAACTAGAGTCAGAGGGAGAGAAACATGTCTAAAGCAGAGAGCCAACTAGAGTCAGAGGGGGGAGACATGTCTAAAGCAGGGAGACAACTAGAGTCAGAGGGAGAGAAACATGTCTAAAGCAGGGAGACAACTAGAGTCAGAGGGAGAGAAACATGTCTAAAGCAGGGAGACAACTAGAGTCAGAGGGGAGAGAAACATGTCTAAAGCAGAGAGACAACTAGAGTCAGAGGGAGAGAAAACATGTCTAAAGCAGGGAGACAACTAGAGTCAGAGGGAGAGAAACATGTCTAAAAGCATGAGAGACAACTAGAGTCAGAGGGAGAGAAACATGTCTAAAGCAGGAGAGACAACTAGAGTCAGAGGGTGAGAGAACATGTCTAAAGCAGGGAGACAACTAGAGTCAGAGGGGGGAGACATGTCTAAAGCAGGGAGACAACTAGAGTCAGAGGGAGAGAAACATGTCTAAAGCAGAGGAGGACAGCTAGAGTCATAGAGAAACATGTCTAAAGCAGAGAGACAACTAGAGTCAGAGGGAGAGAAACATGTCTAAAGCAGGGAGACAACTAGAGTCAGAGGGGGGAGACATGTCTAAAGCAGGAGACAACTAGAGTCAGAGGGCAGAGAAACATGTCTAAAGCAGAGAGACAACTAGAGTCAGAGGGAGAGAAACATGTCTAAAGCAGAGAGACAAGCTAGAGTCAGAGGGAGAGAAACATGTCTAAAGCAGAGAGACAACTAGAGTCAGGAGGGGAGAGGAAACATGTCTAAAGCAGAGAGACAACTAGAGTCAGAGGGGGGAGAAAACATGTCTAAAGCAGGGAGACAACTAGAGTCCAGAGGGAGAGAACATGTCTAAAGCGGAGACAACTAGATTCAGAGGGAGAGAAACATGTCTAAAGCAGGGAGACAACTAGAGTCAGAGGAGAGAAACATGTCTAAAGCAGAGGAGACAACTAGAGTCAGAGGGAGAGAAACATGTCTAAAGCAGGGAGACAACTAGAGTCAGAGGGAGAGAAACTGTCTAAAGCAGAGAGACAACTAGAGTCAGAGGGAGAGAAACATGTCTAAAGCAGAGAGACAACTAGAGTCAGAGGGAGAGAAACATGTCTAAAGCAGGGAGACAACTAGAGTCAGAGGGGGGAGACATGTCAAAGCAGAGGAGACAACTAGAGTCAGAGGGGAGAGAAACATGTCTAAAGCAGAGGAGACAACTAGAGTCAGAGGGAGAGAAACATGTTCTAAAAGCAGGGAGCCAACTAGAGTCAGAGGGAGAGAAACATGTCTAAAGCAGAGAGACAACTAGGTCATAGGGAGAGAAACATGTCTAAAGCAGGAGTACAACTAGAGTCAGAGGGACGAGAACATGTCTAAAGCAGAGAGACAACTAGAGTCAGAGGGGAGAGAACATGTCTAAAGCAGGGAGACAACTAGAGTCCAGAGGGAGAGAACATGTCTAAAGCAGAGAGCCAACTAGAGTCGAGGGAGAGAAACATGTCTAAAGCAGGAGACCAACTAGAGTCAGAGGGAGAGAAACATGTCAAAGCAGAGAGCAACTAGAGTCAGAGGGAGAGAACCATGTCTAAAGCAGAGGAGACAACTAGAGAGACAGCTAAGTCAGAGGGAGAAAACGTCTAAAGCAGAGAGACACTAGAGTCATGGAGAAACATGTCTAAAGCAGGAGACAACTAGAGTCAGAGGGAGAAACATGTCTAAAGCAGGAGAACAACTAGAGTCAGAGGGAGAGAAACATGTCTAAAGCAGAGACAACTAGAGTCAGAGGGGAGAAACATGTCTAAAGCAGGAGACAACTAGAGTCAGAGGGAGAGAAACATGTCTAAAGCAGAGACAACTAGAGTCAGAGGGAGAGAAACATGTCTAAAGCAGAGAGACAACTAGAGTCAGAGGGAGAGAACATGTCTAAAGCAGGGAGCCAACTAAGTCAGAGGGAGAGACATTCTAAAGCAGGACAACTAGAGTCAGAGGAGAGAAACATGTCTAAAGCAGGAGACAACTAGAGTCAGAGGAGAGAAACATGTCTAAGCAGGGAGACAACTAGAGTCAGGAGAGAAACATGTCTAAAGCAGGAGACAACTAGAGTCAGAGGGGGAGACATGTCTAAAGCAGAGAGACAACTAGAGTCAGAGGGGAGAGAAACATGTCTAAAGCAGAGGAGACAACTAGAGTCAGAGGGAGAGAAAACATGTCTAAAGCAGGGAGACAACTAGAGTCAGAGGGAGAGAAACATTGTCTAAAGCAGAGAGACAACTAGAGTCAGAGGGAGAGAAACATGTCTAAAGCAGCGAGACAACTAGAGTCAGAGGGGAGAGAAACATGTCCTAAAGCAGAGAGACAACTAGAGGCAGAGGGGAGAGAAACATGTCTAAAGCAGGGAGACAACTAGAGTCAGAGGGAGAGAAACATGTCTAAAGCAGAGAGACAACTAGAGTCAGAGGGAGAGAAACATGTCTAAAGCAGAGAGACAACTAGAGTCAGAGGGAGAGAAACATGTCTAAAGCAGAGAGACACCTAGAGTCAGAGGGGAGAGAAACATGTCTAAAGCAGGGAGACAACTAGAGTCAGAGGGGGGAGAAACTGTCTAAAGCAGAGGCAATAGAGTCAGAGGGAGGAGAACAGTCTAAGCAGAGAGACAACTAGAGTCAAGAGGGGGAGAACATGTCTAAAGCAGGAGAGCCAACTAGAGTCAGAGGGAGAGAAACATGTCTAAAGCAGAGAGACAACTAGAGTCAGAGGGAGAGAACATGTCTAAAGCAGAGAGCAACTAGAGTCAGAGGGAGAGAAACATGTCTAAAGCAGAGAGACAACTAGAGTCAGAGGGAGAGAAACATGTCTAAAGCAGGAGACAACTAGAGTCAGAGGAGAGAAACATGTCTAAAGCAGGGAGACAACTAGAGTCAGAGGGAGAGAAACATGTCTAAAGCAGAGAGACAACTAGAGTCAGAGGGAGAGAAACATGTCTAAAGCAGGAGACAACTAGAGTCAGAGGGAGAGAAACATGTCTAAAGCAGAGAGACAACTAGAGTCAGAGGGAGGAAACATGTCTAAGCAGAGAAGAGACAACTAGAGTCGAGAGGGAGAAGAAACATGTCTAAAGCAGGGAGACAACTAGAGTCAGAGGGAGAGAAACATGTCTAAAGCAGGGAGAAACAACTAGGAGTCAGAGGGAGAGAAACATGTCTAAAGCAGAGAGACAACTAGAGTCAGCGTGGGGAGAAACATGTCTAAAGCAGGGAGACAACTAGAGTCCGAGGGAGAGAAACATGTCTAAAGCAGGGAGACAACTAGAGTCAGAGGAGAGAAACATGTCTAAAGCAGGGAGACAACTAGAGTCAGAGGGAGAGAAACATGTCTAAAGCAGGGAGAAACTAGAGTCAGAGGAGAGAAACATGTCTAAAGCAGAGAGACAACTAGAGTCAGAGGGGAGAGAACATGTCTAAAGCAGAGAGACAACTAGAGTCAGAGGGAGGAAACATGTCTAAAGCAGAGAGCCAACTAGAGTCCAGAGGGAGAGAACATGTCTAAAGCAGAGAGACAACTAGAGTCAGAGGGAGAGAAACATGTCTAAAGCAGAGAGACAACTAGCGTCAGAGGGAGAGAAACATGTCTAAAGCAGAGGAGACAACTAGAGTCAGAGGGAGGAGAAACATGTCTAAAGCAGAGAGACAACTAGAGTCCAGAGGGGGAGAGACATGTTCTAAAGCAGAGAGACAACTCGAGTCCGAGGGGAGGAACATGTCTAAAGCAGGGAGACAACTAGAGTAAGAGGGAGAGAAACATGTCTAAAGCAGAGAGACAACTAGAGTCAGAGGGAGAGAAACATGTCTAAAGCAGAGAGACAACTAGAGTCAGAGGGAGAGAAACATGTCTAAAGCAGGGAGACAACTAGAGTCAGAGGGGGGAGAAACATGTCTATAGCCAGAGAGACAACTAGAGTCAGAGGGAGAGAAACATGTCTAAAGCAGGGAGACAACTAGAGTCAGAGGGAGAGAAACATGTCTAAAGCAGAGAGACAACTAGAGTCAGAGGGAGAGAAACATGTCTAAAGCAGAGAGACAACTAGAGTCAGAGGGAGAGAACATGTCTAAAGCAGAGGAGCCAACTAGAGTCAGAGGGGAGAGAACATGTCTAAAGCAGAGAGACAACTAGAGTCAGAGGGAGAGAAACATGTCTAAAGCAGAGAGACAACTAGAGTCAGAGGGAGAGAAACATGTCTAAAGCAGGGAGACAAGCTAGAGTCAGAGGGAGAGAACATGTCTAAAGCAGAGAGACAACTAGAGTCAGAGGGAGAGAAACATGTCTAAAGCAGAGAGACAACTAGAGTCAGAGGGAGAGAAACATGTCTAAAGCAGGGAGACAACTAGAGTCAGAGGGAGAGAAACATGTCTAAGCAGAGAGACAACTAGAGTCAGAGGGGAGAGAAACATGTCTAAAGCACAGAGACAACTAGAGTCAGAGGGAGAGAAACATGTCTAAAGCAGAGAGACAACTAGAGTCAGAGGGAGAGAAACATGTCTAAAGCAGAGAGACAACTAGAGTCAGAGGGGAGAGAAACATGTCTAAAGCAGGAGAGACAACTAGAGTCAGAGGGAGAGAAACATGTCTAAAGCAGAGAGACAACTAGAGTCAGAGGGAGAGACATGTCTAAAGCAGAGAGACAACTAGAGTCAAGGGTGGGAGAACATGTCTAAAGCAGAGAGCCACTAGAGTCAGAGGGAGAGAAACATGTCTAAAGCAGAGAGACAACTAGAGTCAGAGGGAGGAGAACATGTCTAAAGCAGAGGAGGACAACTAGAGTCAGAGGGAGAGAAACATGTCTATAGCAGAGAGACAACTAGAGTCAGAGGGGGGAGAACATGTCTAAAGCAGGGAGACAACTAGAGTCAGAGGGAGAGAAACATGTCTAAAGCAGAGAGACCAACTAGAGTCAGAGGGAGAGAAACATGTCCTAAAGCAGAGAGACAACTAGGTCAGAGGGAGAGAAACAGTCTAAAGCAGGGAGCCAACTGAGTCAGAGGGAGAGAAACAGGTCTAAAGAAGAGAGACAACTAGAGTCAGAGGAGAGAAACATGTCTAAAGCAGAGAGACAACTAGAGTCAGAGGGTGGAGAACATGTCTAAAGCAGGGAGACAACTAGAGTCAGAGGGAGAGAAACATGTCTAAAGCATGAGACAACTAGAGTCAGAGGGGGAAACATGTCTAAAGCAGAGAGCCAAACTAGAGTCATAGGGAGAGAAACATATGTCTAAGCCAGGAGACAACTAGAGTCAGAGGGAGAGAAAATGTCTAAAGCAGGGAGACAACTAGAGTCAGAGGGGAGACATGTCTAAAGCAGGGAGACAACTAGAGTCAGAGGGTGGAGACATGTCTAAAGCAGAGAGACAACTAGAGTCAGAGGGTGGAGACATGTCTAAAGCAGAGAGACAACTAGAGTCAGAGGGTGGAGACATGTCTAAAGCAGAGAGCCAGCTAGAGTCAGAGGGAGAGAAACATGTCTAAAGCAGAGAGACAACTAGAGTCAGAGGGAGAGAAACATGTCTAAAGCAGGGAGACAACTAGAGTCAGAGGGAGAGAAACATGTCTAAAGCAGAGAGACAACTAGAGTCAGAGGGAGAGAAACATGTCTAAAGCAGAGAGACAACTAGAGTCAGAGGGAGAGAAACATGTCTAAAGCAGGGAGCCAACTAGAGTCAGAGGGAGAGAAACATGTCTAAAGCAGAGAGACAACTAGAGTCAGAGGGAGAGAAACATGTCTAAAGCAGAGAGACAACTAGAGTCAGAGGGAGAGAAACATGTCTAAAGCAGGGAGACAACTAGAGTCAGAGGGAGAGAAACATGTCTAAAGCAGGGAGACAACTAGAGTCAGAGGGGGGAGAAACATGTCTAAAGCAGAGAGACAACTAGAGTCAGAGGGAGAGAAACATGTCTAAAGCAGGGAGACAACTAGAGTCAGAGGGGGGAGAAACATGTCTAAAGCAGGGAGACAACTAGAGTCAGAGGGAGAGAAACATGTCTAAAGCAGAGAGACAACTAGAGTCAGAGGGAGAGAAACATGTCTAAAGCAGGGAGACAACTAGAGTCAGAGGGAGAGAAACATGTCTAAAGCAGAGAGACAACTAGAGTCAGAGGGAGAGAAACATGTCTAAAGCAGGGAGACAACTAGAGTCAGAGGGAGAGAAACATGTCTAAAGCAGGGAGACAACTAGAGTCAGAGGGTGGAGACATGTCTAAAGCAGAGAGACAACTAGAGTCAGAGGGTGGAGACATGTCTAAAGCAGAGAGACAACTAGAGTCAGAGGGTGGAGACATGTCTAAAGCAGAGAGCCAGCTAGAGTCAGAGGGAGAGAAACATGTCTAAAGCAGAGAGACAACTAGAGTCAGAGGGAGAGAAAAATGTCTAAAGCAGAGAGACAACTAGAGTCAGAGGGAGAGAAACATGTCTAAAGCAGAGAGACAACTAGAGTCAGAGGGAGAGAAACATGTCTAAAGCAGAGAGACAACTAGAGTCAGAGGGAGAGAAACATGTCTAAAGCAGGGAGACAACTAGAGCCAGAGGGGGGAGACATGTCTAAAGCAGGGAGACAACTAGAGTCAGAGGGAGAGAAACATGTCTAAAGCAGGGAGACAACTAGAGTCAGAGGGAGAGAAACATGTCTAAAGCAGAGAGACAACTAGAGTCAGAGGGAGAGAAACATGTCTAAAGCAGAGAGACAACTAGAGTCAGAGGGAGAGAAACATGTCTAAAGCAGAGAGACAACTAGAGTCAGAGGGAGAGAAACATGTCTAAAGCAGGGAGACAACTAGAGTCAGAGGGAGAGAAACATGTCTAAAGCAGGGAGACAACTAGAGTCAGAGGGAGAGAAACATGTCTAAAGCAGGGAGACAACTAGAGTCAGAGGGAGAGAAACATGTCTAAAGCAGGGAGACAACTAGAGTCAGAGGGAGAGAAACATGTCTAAAGCAGGGAGACAACTAGAGCCAGAGGGGGGAGACATGTCTAAAGCAGGGAGACAACTAGAGTCAGAGGGAGAGAAACATGTCTAAAGCAGGGAGACAACTAGAGTCAGAGGGAGAGAAACATGTCTAAAGCAGAGAGACAACTAGAGTCAGAGGGAGAGAAACATGTCTAAAGCAGGGAGACAACTAGAGTCAGAGGGTGGAGACATGTCTAAAGCAGAGAGACAACTAGAGTCAGAGGGTGGAGACATGTCTAAAGCAGAGAGACAACTAGAGTCAGAGGGTGGAGACATGTCTAAAGCAGAGAGCCAGCTAGAGTCAGAGGGAGAGAAACATGTCTAAAGCAGAGAGACAACTAGAGTCAGAGGGAGAGAAACATGTCTAAAGCAGGGAGACAACTAGAGTCAGAGGGAGAGAAACATGTCTATAGCAGAGAGACAACTAGAGTCAGAGGGGGGAGAAACATGTCTAAAGCAGGGAGACAACTAGAGTCAGAGGGAGAGAAACATGTCTAAAGCAGAGAGACAACTAGAGTCAGAGGGAGAGAAACATGTCTAAAGCAGAGAGACAACTAGAGTCAGAGGGAGAGAAACATGTCTAAAGCAGGGAGCCAACTAGAGTCAGAGGGAGAGAAACATGTCTAAAGCAGAGAGACAACTAGAGTCAGAGGGAGAGAAACATGTCTAAAGCAGAGAGACAACTAGAGTCAGAGGGAGAGAAACATGTCTAAAGCAGGGAGACAACTAGAGTCAGAGGGAGAGAAACATGTCTAAAGCATGGAGACAACTAGAGTCAGAGGGAGAGAAACATGTCTAAAGCAGGGAGACAACTAGAGTCAGAGGGAGAGAAACATGTCTAAAGCAGGGAGACAACTAGAGTCAGAGGGAGAGAAACATGTCTAAAGCAGGGAGACAACTAGAGTCAGAGGGTGGAGACATGTCTAAAGCAGAGAGACAACTAGAGTCAGAGGGTGGAGACATGTCTAAAGCAGAGAGACAACTTTAGTCAGAGGGTGGAGACATGTCTAAAGCAGAGAGCCAGCTAGAGTCAGAGGGAGAGAAACATGTCTAAAGCAGAGAGACAACTAGAGTCAGAGGGAGAGAAAAATGTCTAAAGCAGAGAGACAACTAGAGTCAGAGGGAGAGAAACATGTCTAAAGCAGAGAGACAACTAGAGTCAGAGGGAGAGAAACATGTCTAAAGCAGAGAGACAACTAGAGTCAGAGGGAGAGAAACATGTCTAAAGCAGGGAGACAACTAGAGCCAGAGGGGGGAGACATGTCTAAAGCAGGGAGACAACTAGAGTCAGAGGGAGAGAAACATGTCTAAAGCAGGGAGACAACTAGAGTCAGAGGGAGAGAAACATGTCTAAAGCAGAGAGACAACTAGAGTCAGAGGGAGAGAAACATGTCTAAAGCAGAGAGACAACTAGAGTCAGAGGGAGAGAAACATGTCTAAAGCAGAGAGACAACTAGAGTCAGAGGGAGAGAAACATGTCTAAAGCAGGGAGACAACTAGAGTCAGAGGGAGAGAAACATGTCTAAAGCAGGGAGACAACTAGAGTCAGAGGGAGAGAAACATGTCTAAAGCAGGGAGACAACTAGAGTCAGAGGGAGAGAAACATGTCTAAAGCAGGGAGACAACTAGAGTCAGAGGGAGAGAAACATGTCTAAAGCAGGGAGACAACTAGAGCCAGAGGGGGGAGACATGTCTAAAGCAGGGAGACAACTAGAGTCAGAGGGAGAGAAACATGTCTAAAGCAGGGAGACAACTAGAGTCAGAGGGAGAGAAACATGTCTAAAGCAGAGAGACAACTAGAGTCAGAGGGAGAGAAACATGTCTAAAGCAGGGAGACAACTAGAGCCAGAGGGGGGAGACATGTCTAAAGCAGGGAGACAACTAGAGTCAGAGGGAGAGAAACATGTCTATAGCAGAGAGACAACTAGAGTCAGAGGGAGAGAAACATGTCTAAAGCAGGGAGACAACTAGAGCCAGAGGGGGGAGACATGTCTAAAGCAGGGAGACAACTAGAGTCAGAGGGAGAGAAACATGTCTAAAGCAGGGAGACAACTAGAGTCAGAGGGAGAGAAACATGTCTAAAGCAGAGAGACAACTAGAGTCAGAGGGAGAGAAACATGTCTAAAGCAGAGAGACAACTAGAGTCAGAGGGAGAGAAACATGTCTAAAGCAGAGAGACAACTAGAGTCAGAGGGAGAGAAACATGTCTAAAGCAGGGAGACAACTAGAGTCAGAGGGAGAGAAACATGTCTAAAGCAGGGAGACAACTAGAGTCAGAGGGAGAGAAACATGTCTAAAGCAGGGAGACAACTAGAGTCAGAGGGAGAGAAACATGTCTAAAGCAGGGAGACAACTAGAGTCAGAGGGAGAGAAACATGTCTAAAGCAGGGAGACAACTAGAGTCAGAGGGAGAGAAACATGTCTAAAGCACGGAGACAACTAGAGTCAGAGGGAGAGAAACATGTCTAAAGCAGGGAGACAACTAGAGTCAGAGGGAGAGAAACATGTCTAAAGCAGAGAGCCAACTAGAGTCAGAGGGAGAGAAACATGTCTAAAGCAGAGACAACTAGAGTCAGAGGGAGAGAAACATGTCTAAAGCAGGGAGACAACTAGAGTCAGAGGGAGAGAAACATGTCTAAAGCAGAGAGACAACTAGAGTCAGAGGGAGAGAAACATGTCTAAAGCAGTGAGACAACTAGAGTCAGAGGGTGGAGACATGTCTAAAGCAGAGAGACAACTAGAGTCAGAGGGAGAGAAACATGTCTAAAGCAGGGAGACAACTAGAGTCAGAGGGAGAGAAACATGTCTAAAGCAGAGAGACAACTAGAGTCAGAGGGGGGAGAAACATGTCTAAAGCAGAGAGACAACTAGAGTCAGAGGGAGAGAAACATGTCTAAAGCAGAGAGACAACTAGAGTCAGAGGGGGGAGAAACATGTCTAAAGCAGAGAGACAACTAGAGTCAGAGGGGGGAGAAACATGTCTAAAGCAGGGAGACAACTAGAGTCAGAGGGAGAGAAACATGTCTAAAGCAGAGAGACAACTAGAGTCAGAGGGGGCAGAAACATGTCTAAAGCAGAGAGACAACTAGAGTCAGAGGGGGGAGAAACATGTCTAAAGCAGGGAGACAACTAGAGTCAGAGGGAGAGAAACATGTCTAAAGCAGGGAGCCAACTAGAGTCAGAGGGAGAGAAACATGTCTAAAGCAGGGAGACAACTAGAGTCAGAGGGAGAGAAACATGTCTAAAGCAGAGAGACAACTAGAGTCAGAGGGGGGAGAAACATGTCTAAAGCAGGGAGACAACTAGAGTCAGAGGGAGAGAAACATGTCTAAAGCAGAGAGACAACTAGAGTCAGAGGGAGAGAAACATGTCTAAAGCAGAGAGACAACTAGAGTCAGAGGGAGAGAAACATGTCTAAAGCAGAGAGACAACTAGAGTCAGAGGGAGAGAAACATGTCTAAAGCAGGGAGACAACTAGAGTCAGAGGGAGAGAAACATGTCTAAAGCAGGGAGACAACTAGAGTCAGAGGGGGGAGAAACATGTCTAAAGCAGAGAGACAACTAGAGTCAGAGGGAGAGAAACATGTCTAAAGCAGGGAGACAACTAGAGTCAGAGGGAGAGAAACATGTCTAAAGCAGGGAGACAACTAGAGTCAGAGGGGGGAGACATGTCTAAAGCAGGGAGACAACTAGAGTCAGAGGGAGAGAAACATGTCTAAAGCAGGGAGACAACTAGAGTCAGAGGGAGAGAAACATGTCTAAAGCAGAGAGACAACTAGAGTCAGAGGGAGAGAAACATGTCTAAAGCAGGGAGACAACTAGAGTCAGAGGGTGGAGACATGTCTAAAGCAGAGAGACAACTAGAGTCAGAGGGTGGAGACATGTCTAAAGCAGAGAGACAACTAGAGTCAGAGGGTGGAGACATGTCTAAAGCAGAGAGCCAGCTAGAGTCAGAGGGAGAGAAACATGTCTAAAGCAGAGAGACAACTAGAGTCAGAGGGAGAGAAACATGTCTAAAGCAGGGAGACAACTAGAGTCAGAGGGAGAGAAACATGTCTATAGCAGAGAGACAACTAGAGTCAGAGGGGGGAGAAACATGTCTAAAGCAGGGAGACAACTAGAGTCAGAGGGAGAGAAACATGTCTAAAGCAGAGAGACAACTAGAGTCAGAGGGAGAGAAACATGTCTAAAGCAGAGAGACAACTAGAGTCAGAGGGAGAGAAACATGTCTAAAGCAGGGAGCCAACTAGAGTCAGAGGGAGAGAAACATGTCTAAAGCAGAGAGACAACTAGAGTCAGAGGGAGAGAAACATGTCTAAAGCAGAGAGACAACTAGAGTCAGAGGGAGAGAAACATGTCTAAAGCAGGGAGACAACTAGAGTCAGAGGGAGAGAAACATGTCTAAAGCATGGAGACAACTAGAGTCAGAGGGAGAGAAACATGTCTAAAGCAGGGAGACAACTAGAGTCAGAGGGAGAGAAACATGTCTAAAGCAGGGAGACAACTAGAGTCAGAGGGAGAGAAACATGTCTAAAGCAGGGAGACAACTAGAGTCAGAGGGTGGAGACATGTCTAAAGCAGAGAGACAACTAGAGTCAGAGGGTGGAGACATGTCTAAAGCAGAGAGACAACTTTAGTCAGAGGGTGGAGACATGTCTAAAGCAGAGAGCCAGCTAGAGTCAGAGGGAGAGAAACATGTCTAAAGCAGAGAGACAACTAGAGTCAGAGGGAGAGAAAAATGTCTAAAGCAGAGAGACAACTAGAGTCAGAGGGAGAGAAACATGTCTAAAGCAGAGAGACAACTAGAGTCAGAGGGAGAGAAACATGTCTAAAGCAGAGAGACAACTAGAGTCAGAGGGAGAGAAACATGTCTAAAGCAGGGAGACAACTAGAGCCAGAGGGGGGAGACATGTCTAAAGCAGGGAGACAACTAGAGTCAGAGGGAGAGAAACATGTCTAAAGCAGGGAGACAACTAGAGTCAGAGGGAGAGAAACATGTCTAAAGCAGAGAGACAACTAGAGTCAGAGGGAGAGAAACATGTCTAAAGCAGAGAGACAACTAGAGTCAGAGGGAGAGAAACATGTCTAAAGCAGAGAGACAACTAGAGTCAGAGGGAGAGAAACATGTCTAAAGCAGGGAGACAACTAGAGTCAGAGGGAGAGAAACATGTCTAAAGCAGGGAGACAACTAGAGTCAGAGGGAGAGAAACATGTCTAAAGCAGGGAGACAACTAGAGTCAGAGGGAGAGAAACATGTCTAAAGCAGGGAGACAACTAGAGTCAGAGGGAGAGAAACATGTCTAAAGCAGGGAGACAACTAGAGCCAGAGGGGGGAGACATGTCTAAAGCAGGGAGACAACTAGAGTCAGAGGGAGAGAAACATGTCTAAAGCAGGGAGACAACTAGAGTCAGAGGGAGAGAAACATGTCTAAAGCAGAGAGACAACTAGAGTCAGAGGGAGAGAAACATGTCTAAAGCAGGGAGACAACTAGAGCCAGAGGGGGGAGACATGTCTAAAGCAGGGAGACAACTAGAGTCAGAGGGAGAGAAACATGTCTATAGCAGAGAGACAACTAGAGTCAGAGGGAGAGAAACATGTCTAAAGCAGGGAGACAACTAGAGCCAGAGGGGGGAGACATGTCTAAAGCAGGGAGACAACTAGAGTCAGAGGGAGAGAAACATGTCTAAAGCAGGGAGACAACTAGAGTCAGAGGGAGAGAAACATGTCTAAAGCAGAGAGACAACTAGAGTCAGAGGGAGAGAAACATGTCTAAAGCAGAGAGACAACTAGAGTCAGAGGGAGAGAAACATGTCTAAAGCAGAGAGACAACTAGAGTCAGAGGGAGAGAAACATGTCTAAAGCAGGGAGACAACTAGAGTCAGAGGGAGAGAAACATGTCTAAAGCAGGGAGACAACTAGAGTCAGAGGGAGAGAAACATGTCTAAAGCAGGGAGACAACTAGAGTCAGAGGGAGAGAAACATGTCTAAAGCAGGGAGACAACTAGAGTCAGAGGGAGAGAAACATGTCTAAAGCAGGGAGACAACTAGAGTCAGAGGGAGAGAAACATGTCTAAAGCACGGAGACAACTAGAGTCAGAGGGAGAGAAACATGTCTAAAGCAGGGAGACAACTAGAGTCAGAGGGAGAGAAACATGTCTAAAGCAGAGAGCCAACTAGAGTCAGAGGGAGAGAAACATGTCTAAAGCAGAGACAACTAGAGTCAGAGGGAGAGAAACATGTCTAAAGCAGGGAGACAACTAGAGTCAGAGGGAGAGAAACATGTCTAAAGCAGAGAGACAACTAGAGTCAGAGGGAGAGAAACATGTCTAAAGCAGTGAGACAACTAGAGTCAGAGGGTGGAGACATGTCTAAAGCAGAGAGACAACTAGAGTCAGAGGGAGAGAAACATGTCTAAAGCAGGGATACAACTAGAGTCAGAGGGAGAGAAACATGTCTAAAGCAGAGAGACAACTAGAGTCAGAGGGGGGAGAAACATGTCTAAAGCAGAGAGACAACTAGAGTCAGAGGGAGAGAAACATGTCTAAAGCAGAGAGACAACTAGAGTCAGAGGGGGGAGAAACATGTCTAAAGCAGAGAGACAACTAGAGTCAGAGGGGGGAGAAACATGTCTAAAGCAGGGAGACAACTAGAGTCAGAGGGAGAGAAACATGTCTAAAGCAGAGAGACAACTAGAGTCAGAGGGGGCAGAAACATGTCTAAAGCAGAGAGACAACTAGAGTCAGAGGGGGGAGAAACATGTCTAAAGCAGGGAGACAACTAGAGTCAGAGGGAGAGAAACATGTCTAAAGCAGGGAGCCAACTAGAGTCAGAGGGAGAGAAACATGTCTAAAGCAGGGAGACAACTAGAGTCAGAGGGAGAGAAACATGTCTAAAGCAGAGAGACAACTAGAGTCAGAGGGGGGAGAAACATGTCTAAAGCAGGGAGACAACTAGAGTCAGAGGGAGAGAAACATGTCTAAAGCAGAGAGACAACTAGAGTCAGAGGGAGAGAAACATGTCTAAAGCAGAGAGACAACTAGAGTCAGAGGGAGAGAAACATGTCTAAAGCAGAGAGACAACTAGAGTCAGAGGGAGAGAAACATGTCTAAAGCAGGGAGACAACTAGAGTCAGAGGGAGAGAAACATGTCTAAAGCAGGGAGACAACTAGAGTCAGAGGGGGGAGAAACATGTCTAAAGCAGAGAGACAACTAGAGTCAGAGGGAGAGAAACATGTCTAAAGCAGGGAGACAACTAGAGTCAGAGGGAGAGAAACATGTCTAAAGCAGGGAGACAACTAGAGTCAGAGGGTGGAGACATGTCTAAAGCAGAGAGACAACTAGAGTCAGAGGGTGGAGACATGTCTAAAGCAGAGAGACAACTAGAGTCAGAGGGTGGAGACATGTCTAAAGCAGAGAGCCAGCTAGAGTCAGAGGGAGAGAAACATGTCTAAAGCAGAGAGACAACTAGAGTCAGAGGGAGAGAAACATGTCTAAAGCAGGGAGACAACTAGAGTCAGAGGGAGAGAAACATGTCTAAAGCAGAGAGACAACTAGAGTCAGAGGGAGAGAAACATGTCTAAAGCAGAGAGACAACTAGAGTCAGAGGGAGAGAAACATGTCTAAAGCAGGGAGACAACTAGAGTCAGAGGGAGAGAAACATGTCTAAAGCAGGGAGACAACTAGAGTCAGAGGGGGGAGAAACATGTCTAAAGCAGAGAGACAACTAGAGTCAGAGGGAGAGAAACATGTCTAAAGCAGGGAGACAACTAGAGTCAGAGGGAGAGAAACATGTCTAAAGCAGGGAGACAACTAGAGTCAGAGGGTGGAGACATGTCTAAAGCAGAGAGACAACTAGAGTCAGAGGGTGGAGACATGTCTAAAGCAGAGAGACAACTAGAGTCAGAGGGTGGAGACATGTCTAAAGCAGAGAGCCAGCTAGAGTCAGAGGGAGAGAAACATGTCTAAAGCAGAGAGACAACTAGAGTCAGAGGGGGGAGAAACATGTCTAAAGCAGAGAGACAACTAGAGTCAGAGGGAGAGAAACATGTCTAAAGCAGGGAGACAACTAGAGTCAGAGGGAGAGAAACATGTCTATAGCAGAGAGACAACTAGAGTCAGAGGGAGAGAAACATGTCTAAAGCAGGGAGACAACTAGAGTCAGAGGGAGAGAAACATGTCTAAAGCAGGGAGACAACTAGAGTCAGAGGGAGAGAAACATGTCTATAGCAGAGAGACAACTAGAGTCAGAGGGGGGAGAAACATGTCTAAAGCAGGGAGACAACTAGAGTCAGAGGGAGAGAAACATGTCTAAAGCAGAGAGACAACTAGAGTCAGAGGGAGAGAAACATGTCTAAAGCAGAGAGACAACTAGAGTCAGAGGGAGAGAAACATGTCTAAAGCAGGGAGCCAACTAGAGTCAGAGGGAGAGAAACATGTCTAAAGCAGAGAGACAACTAGAGTCAGAGGGAGAGAAACATGTCTAAAGCAGAGAGACAACTAGAGTCAGAGGGAGAGAAACATGTCTAAAGCAGTCGTCTCCTGAGGAAGCTAGGCTTTTGGCCATCCTCTTACCTCGCCCCTTTTTAGAGCCCCATGTGTTCATAATCACTGACCCAGGTCAGCCCAGGTCCTTCAGCCTCTGCTCTTACTCAATCACTCTCTTTCCCATCCAGTGGTCTACAGGCTCCCCTCGTCCACATTATATTACATTCTAGAAATCACGCCCAACTTAATTCCATGTAACTGTGTGATTGATAACCTACCACAGATGTAAGAATAGATTTATGAGAGGATTCACACGCACATGCAACAATTATATCAAACGTTTTACCATTGCAACATTTGATAGGTTACAGTCACATTCAAAGCGGTTGTCTGAAGCTTGCTAGAGTTCACAGATGGTGATCCCTCATCGTGATTGGTAATTTGCAACAATCTCAATGAGCGGTCCGACACAAAGCCACTAATACGCTCAGTGAACAACAGGGTGTGCTTAAAAAAACAAGCAGAAAAACTTGGCACTGTCACGTCCTGGCCAGTATATAAGGTTAATTGTTTTGTAGTTTGGTCAGGGCGTGACAGAGGGTATTTGTTTTATGTGGTTCGGGGTGGTGTGTTTGTGTAAAGGGTGTTTGATTTAGTATGTCCGGGTTTTGGTTTATGTCTAGGTAGTTCTATGTGGAGTCTAGTATGTCTGTTTCTATGTCTGGTGAATTGGTGTTGGGACTCTCAGTTGAAGGCAGGTGTTTTCTATCTGCCTTTGATTGAGAGTCTCATAAATGAGGGTGTGTTTGTGTTTTGTGGGTGATTGTTCTGTGTAAGCACTATGCTTTGACAGACTGTTAGTTGTTCGTATTTTGTTATTTTTTGTATGTTCATTTTTGTAGTGAATAAAAAATCAAGATGAGCATTCACGAACCTGCTGCGTATTGGTCCACATTTTCCGATGACGATTTCGTTATCTCGTCAGAGGATGAAGACAACCGTGACAGAATCACCCACCACTCAAGGACCAAGCAGCAGAGGAAGGAGCAGAAGGCGTTCGAGTTGGACTGGCGGGAGAAGTGGACTTGGGAAGAAGTTCTGAACGGGGCCGGACCTTGGCATCAGGCTGGGGAGTATCGCCGCCCGCAGTGGGAAATAGAAGCAGCCAAGGCAGAGAGGCGTTGGTACGAGGCCAGAGTGGACGCGCTGAAGGAGATGCACGAGAGGCACCCCCAAGAAAATTTTGGGGGGGGGCACACGGGTAGTTTGGCTAGGCGAAGGAAGAGCCGGAAGCCAGCTACCCGTGGTTATATGGAGGAGCGTATGAGGTGGGGAGCGCCCGCACAGTCCGGTGCGAGTTATTCCAGCCCCTCGCAGGTGCCGTGCTAGAGCGGGCATCCAGCCTGGTAGGAGGATGCCTGCGCAGCGCATCTGGTCGCCGGTACGCCTCCGAGGACCAGGCTACCCAACTCCCGCTCTACGCACGGCTACCATCAAGCCCCTGCACAGCCCAGTCTGCCCTGTACGAGCACTCCGCTCGTGCAGGGCTACTAGTTCCATCGAGCCAAGGCGGGTTGTGCAGGAGGTAAGATCTAGACCGGCTGTGCGCCTCCATAGCCCTGGGTTTCCAGCTCCTGTCTCTCGTGCGGACCCGGAAGTGCGTCCACCCAGTCCGACTCGTCCTGTTCCCGCTCCCCGCACTAAACGGCAAGTGCGTAAACCCAGCCTCGTCAGTCTACAGTCGTCGGAGCTGCCCGCCAGTCACAGTCGTCGGAGCTGCCCGTCAGTCAACAGTCGTCGGAGCTGCCCGTCAGTCAACAGTCGTCGGAGCTGCCCGTCAGTCAACAGTCGTCGGAGCTGCCGTCAGTCAACAGTCGTCGCGAGCTGCCCTCAGTCAACAGTCGTCGGAGCTGCCCGTCAGTCACAGTCGTCGGAGCTGCCCGTCAGTCAACAGTCCGTCGGAGCTGCCCGTCAGTCAACAGTCGTCGGAGCTGCCCGTCAGTCAACAGTCGTCGGAGCTGCCCGTCAGTCAACAGTCGTCGGAGCTGCCCGTCAGTCAACAGTCGTCGGAGCTGCCCGTCAGTCAACAGTCGTCGGAGCTGCCCGTCAGTCAACAGTCGTCGGAGCTGCCCGTCAGTCAACAGTCGTCGGAGCTGCCCGTCAGTCAACAGTCGCGGAGTGCCGCTCATCAACATCGCCGGAGTGGCCAGACTGCGCTGAACTGCCGGAGTGGGCCAGACTGCGCTGAACTGCCGGAGTGGCCAGACTGCCCTGAACTGCCGGAGTGGCCAGACTGCCCTGAACTGCCGGAGTTGCCAGACTGCCCTGAACTGCCGGAGTGGCCAGACTGCCCTGAACTGCCGGAGTGGCCAGACTGCCCTGAACTGCCGGAGTGGCCAGACTGCCCTGAACTGCCGGAGTGGCCAGACTGCCCTGAACTGCCGGAGTGGCCAGACTGCCCTGAACTGCCGGAGTGGCCAGACTGCCCTGAACTGCCGGAGTGGCCAGACTGCCCTGAACTGCCGGAGTGGCCAGACTGCCCTGAACTGCCGGAGTGGCCAGACTGCCCTGAACTGCCGGAGTGGCCAGACTGCCCTGAACTGCCGGAGTGGCCAGACTGCCCTGAACTGCCCCGAGCTGACAGACTGCCCTGACCGTCCCGAGTTGCCAGACTGCCCTGACCGTCCCGAGTTGCCAGACTGCCCTGACCGTCCCGAGCTGCCAGACTGCCCAGACAGCCTGGAACGGCCTGAGCCGGAGCCGCCTCCAATATAGGTGGGTTGGGGAGGGGGGGTGTAGCACAGTGCCGTCGTTGACGGCAGCCACCCTCCCTTCCCTCCCTTTAGTAAGGGGGAATTTTCTTTTGGGTATTGTTTGGGGGTAATTTTTTTTGTGTTAAGGTGCTTCTGGGGTAGCACCTTTAAGGGGGGGGTACTGTCACGTCCTGGCCAGTGTATATAAGGTTAATTGTTTTGTAGTTTGGTCAGGGCGTGACAGAGGGTATTTGTTTTATGTGGTTCGGGGTGGTGTGTTTGTGTAAAGGGTGTTTGATTTAGTATGTCCGGGTTTTGGTTTATGTCTAGGTAGTTCTATGTGGAGTCTAGTATGTCTGTTTCTATGTCTGGTGAATTGGTGTTGGGACTCTCAGTTGAAGGCAGGTGTTTTCTATCTGCCTTTGATTGAGAGTCTCATAAATGAGGGTGTGTTTGTGTTTGTGTTTTGTGGGTGATTGTTCTGTGTAAGCACTATGCTTTGACAGACTGTTAGTTGTTCGTATTTTGTTATTTTTTGTATGTTCATTTTTGTAGTGAATAAAAAATCAAGATGAGCATTCACGAACCTGCTGCGTATTGGTCCACATTTTCCGATGACGATTTCGTTATCTCGTCAGAGGATGAAGACAACCGTGACAGGCACAGCACAGCGACGATGGCCTAAAAGCATTTCTAGCTTACACACATTCTCATTACTCAGTGAATGAGAAATCATTTGGAGGTATGGGGAAAGGGCCAAATCAGGTTAGGGCTAATATGGGGTCAATGCTTTCCTGGAACTGACAAGAGCAATATGTTAGGGGCAGAGGGGTAGAAAGTGTCTACAGTACGTTTGGAGAGAGTATTTGGTTGGGGAGGAGTATTTGGTTGGGGAGGAGTATTTGGTTGGGGTGGAGTATTTGGTTGGGGTGGAGTATTTGGTTGAAGGGAGTATTTGGTTGGGGAGGAGTATTTGGTTGTGGAGGAGTATTTGGTTGGGGAGGAGTATTTGGTTGAAAGGAGTATTTGGTTGGGGAGGAGTATTTGGTTGAGAGGAGTATTTGGTTGGGCCGGAGTATTTGGTTGAAAGGAGTATTTGGTTGGGGAGGAGTATTTGGTTGAGAGGAGTATTTGGTTGGGGAGGAGTATTTGGTTGTGGGGAGTATTTGGTTCGGGGAGTATTTGGTTGGATATTTGATTTAAAATATTTGATTTGAGTGAATGGCAATTCTGGTACTTTGATAAAGAGGACAACAATAAAATATTTCAAGATTTTCAAGATTTGATGTTTGATTCAAAATAAATCTGTTTTCTTATTGTCTTGTGTATCATTAAAAAGGCATTTCATCCAAGGTATTGGAAAGAGAAGTCTGAGCGGGTCATGGTGTATGTTTCAGATCCCCTGTGAGTGTTCACAATGTCTAGACTTGGAACACATGACCTATTGATGTCCCAGCAGTGGACTTGTTCAATTAAGACCGATAAAGGTTGTGTGAGACTTCCAACGGAGGTGTTCTGACTTCTAACCTTTTGATAAGCTATTTAATGGATAATCTGAGCTGCTAACAGAATAAAATGGCTCTCAATTTGTGTTGATTTCATTTGGACTGGATTTGCTCATGCCATTTAATTAAGCAGTGCTTGCAATTATAAACACCTGCTTCAAACATCCAAATCCACTATCACTATTTCACTATATCAAGGTAGAAAAATACAGATCATTTGTTGAGTACAGATCAGTTTGTTATATTAATTAGAGAATGTCATCAATAATATTACACAAAGTCAATGTATTTAAATATCTGAACATTTTGCAGTGTCCTCAAAATATTTGGATATTTCATTACATTGACTGTGCGTAATATTATTGATGGCATTCTCTAATTAATATAACAATCTGATCTGTACTCAAACTGTATAAACTTACATGACTGATTGACCTTTATTGATATAAACTGAGACAACCCATCAGCACCATCAACATAGAAGGTATATATTTACCCAGCCTCTCAGTAGCCCAGCTTGGTTTCTGAGAATCCTAGTCTCTCATTAGGTGTTGATAGCTATGTTGAGCCCCTGTGATAGCATTGTAACTGACACCTGCTGTGTCTCCGCCCCGGGACGTTGCCATGACACTAATGACTATACTCCAGGGACCTTTGCACTGCAGCACCACAGATTGCAGGGCAGCCGTGATCAATGAAACCAATAATAAAGGACTAATAGGAGAGGAAATGAGGGCCTAGCACATCCTCAGTCAGCTGAGGAGAGGACAGCAACACATCAACGTGGCCTGGTGTGAGAACCAGAGCAATGCAGCAGCAAAGGAAAAGTAAGGTGTGTGTGTGTGTGTGTGTGTGTGTGTGTGTGTGTGTGTGTGTGTGTGTGTGTGTGTGTGTGTGTGTGTGTGTGTGTGTGTGTGTGTGTGTGTGTGTGTGTGTGTGTGTGTGTGTGTGTGTGTGTGTGTGTGTGTGTTGTTACAGGTTAACCACATGCCCTCAAATCTCTAAAATCTCTTGAGAAAATGTCTCCTCTGTCTCTGTTCATCTCTAGGGGATACAGGAGGATCAAATCTCCATATCTCAGAACTAAGAACACCTGCAGCTCCTTGAGACTCTCAGAGATCACTACTCATTACATAAGGAGGCAAACTGATGTTGGAAAGAAAGAGAACGAATAGAGAGGAAAAACATGAGGGGAAGAGATAGAGAGGAAGAAATTAAGAGAGAGAAAGTGAGAGAGAGAGAAAAAGAAAAAGAGAGAGAAAAGGTGAGAAAGAGGTAGAAAATGAGAGAGAGAACGAGGGGGAAAAGGAGAGAGAAAGAGAGAATGTGAGAGAGAGAGGGAGAAAAAGAGAAGAAAAAAAAGAAAGAGGGAGAAAAGGAGAGGGAGAAAATGAGGGAAAGAAGGAGAGAGAGAAATATGTCTCCCAGAGCGTGCAGTGGCAGCGTGCAGTGGTCTGATGGCCTTGTTCCTGTTCTTGGAGCTCTGTGGGAGCAGGGGGTTTATGTCCCCCACACAAGGCCTGACTGAAATATACAATGAGATTAGAAGTGTTGTGGGAGAAAAATCACTGTCTATTCTAGAGCTCCCACTGCCTGGGTCTCTGTGTTTTTCATTCAGCCTGTCTAGAATCAACTATAGTAATAATGGGATATAGTGGCTCTCAGGAGAGTATGGACCTAAAGCTCTTTGATAGAGCCGTTGTCAATACACCAATGAGTATTTAAGGTCTGTGAAGATGGTAGAATATACAAAGAACAACATTTTCTGGTAAATAAATGCAGGAAGACATGCTGTAAAAGGAACCAAATTGACTCCATTGACTTCCTTTAATTACCAAGAATTGAAGGTTTATGAATAATTCTTACAGTACGGTAGAAGCAGTGGTTAAGTGGAGGGTAAACGCACGTAAACGTTGTTCACCTAACTTTTTTCCCACAACAGTTTACCCACCTTTTGCACAAAAATGCACTGAAAGTATATGGAGAGTAACTTTATTCACCACAGATGGCGATCAGAGTTTACCCACCTATTTTTTTACCACTACATCACTGGGTCGAAAGAATGAGAGCGATTTTATGCTAAAAGAAAGAAAATAGGGAACTGACTGTATTCAGGTTTAGAGGAATTGATGAGAGAAAAACATTGGAGGAAATCCAGAGATGTTGATTACATAAACACACGAGACATCAATGCAGATCAGCATTCTGGTAGAGGGTCTTTCATCTGCTCTTATTGGCCGCCTGTCACGCACTCTTAGGTTGCGTCCCAAATGGTTCACTATTCCTTATATAGTGCACTTGTAAAGTTTGGAATGCAAGCTTAGAATGTTTTGTTGGTGCCTCCCTGGCGCTCTACTCTGTACTGCACATCAGCTGCAGGATAAGGATGCTGCTGTATGTCCCAGTCATTTCAGACGACTTCCTTTGGGCTGCAGAAGTAATCTTCACACAGAGCTCTGGAAAGGAATTCTTTGAAGTGCCAACGGATGGGGCTTTTCGTGTCAACTTCAAACGCAGCATCTAAGCTTTTTATGCCTTTCTGTAGAGCAATCGGTATATGGGCGGATGGCTTCAGACATTTTGGGGATACTACACAAAAGTTTTAATGACAGTGGCCCACTTCACAGTGGAACTGTTTGAGTATGGGTAGGGTTGCAAAATTCCTGAAACGTTCAATAAATTCTCTGGTTTTCCCGAAATTCTGGAAAGGCAGGTTCCTGGAATCAGGAGGGAATAAGCAGGAAATCTATAATCCTCCAACCAGGATTTCTGGAAAACCGGGGAATTTATTGAAAGCTCCAGGAATTTTGGTAACCTAAAATGAAGTGTCATATACACTGGTACCATGCAGAGATGCAATAATAGTCAATAAAAGCACTTTCAATTTAGATTCATTGCTTAGTAAAGGCCTGTGTTGCCTGAACACGCTCTGCTCAGCATGTAAGCAGATTGAGCCAAGTCATCAGAATCTATTGAATGGTAAAAGTCCCTCTTCAATGAGACAAGGGCCCAGAAGCTTAAAGACACACTGTAAGACTGTGACTCTGCAGAAGTCCAAAGCTTATCTATTCCTCAAGCCACTCCAGAACTTTAGACTTCATACTGGTCAGTCTTGGTAAGATGTAGAGTGAGTAAGCAGGGGTTTCACGGCAGGTGATGAGAGTGAGTGTGGTCAGTTTGCTGTCCACTCACTGATGTACACTAACTAAATATTGATTTATGAAGACCTGCCATACTGTACACGCCATTAATAATACATTTTAAAACAGTTATTTCTTGTTTATGAAATGCTTAAGTGAACAATTTCCACTTTAAAAAGTGGCCAGACTAAATAACCAAGCTTATAAAAGGTTAAGCCTACTTCTAACACATTTAGTCTCTAATGAAAATACTTATTTTGACACAGTTCATATTTGGCACTATAGGTCAGGTCTATCCCAACGAGAAACATGTTAAAAGGCTGGTTTATTTGATATTTTAGACACCGCGACAGAGGAGGGTCAGACTCAAGACACACATCAGAGGCACAGGTCAAGAACAGGACAGGACCCACTATATTCACTCATAGAACAGGGACAGAACAAACTGTACTCACTCATAGAACAGGACAGGATCCACTGAACTCACTCATAGAACAGGGAGAGAACTCACTGTACTCACTCATAGAACAGGACAGGATCCACTGTACTCACTCATAGAACAGGGACAGAACCCACTGTACTCACTCATAGAACAGGACAGGATCCACAGAACTCACTCATAGAACAGGTACAGAACCCACTGTATTCACTCATAGAACAGGGACAGAACCCACTGTACTCATTCATAGAACAGGGACAGAACCCAATGTACTCACTCATAGAACAGGAAAAGGATCCACTGAACTCACTCATAGAACAGGGAGATAACTCACTGTACTCACTCATAGAACAGGACAGGATCCACTGAACTCACTCATAGAACAGGGACAGAACCCACTGTACTCACTCATGAACAGGACAGAACCCACTGTATTCACTCATAGAACAGGAACAGGACAGAACCCACTGTACTCACTCATAGAACAGGACAGGATCCACAGAACTCACTCATAGAACAGGTACAGAACCCACTGTATTCACTCATAGAACAGGGACAGAACCCACTGTACTCACTCATAGAACAGGGATAGAACACAATGTACTCACTCATAGAACAGGAAAAGGATCCACTGAACTCACTCATAGAACAGGGAGATAACTCACTGTACTCACTCATAGAACAGGACAGGATCCACTGAACTCACTCATAGAACAGGGACAGAACCCACTGTACTCACTCATGAACAGGACAGAACCCACTGTATTCACTCATAGAACAGGAACAGGACAGAACCCACTGTACTCACTCATAGAACAGGAACAGGACAGAACCCACTGTACTCACTCATAGAACAGGAACATAATCCACTGTACTCACTCATAGAACAGGAACATAATCCACTGTACTCACTCATAGAACAGGGACAGGACAGAACCCACTGTACTCACTCATAGAACAGGAACAGAACCCACTGTACTCACTCATAGAACAGGAACATAATCCACTGTACTCACTCATAGAACAGGGACATAACCCACTGTACTCACTCATAGAACAGGGACAGAACCCACTGTACTCACACAAAGAACAGGAACATAATCCACTGTACTCACTCATTGAACAGGGACATAATCCACTGTACTCACTCATTGAACAGGAACAGAACCCACTGTACTCACTCATTGAACAGGGACATAATCCACTGTACTCACTCAAAGAACAGGAACATAACCCACTGTACTCACTCATAGAACAGGAACAGGACAGAACCCACTGTACTCACTCATTGAACAGGGACATAATCCACTGTACTCACTCATAGAACAGGGACATAATCCACTGTACTCACTCCTTGAACAGGGACATAATCCACTGTACTCACTCAAAGAACAGGAACATAACCCACTGTACTCACTCATAGAACAGGAACAGGACAGAACCCACTGTACTCACTCATTGAACAGGGACATAATCCACTGTACTCACTCATTGAACAGGAACAAGACAGAACCCACTGTACTCACTCATAGAACAGGGACAGAACTCACTGTACTCACTCAAAGAACAGGAACATAATCCACTGTACTCACTCATAGAACAGGAACAGAACCCACTGTACTCACTCATAGAACAGGGACAGAACCCACTGTACTCACTCACTGAACAGGACAGAACCCATTTTACTCACTCATAGAGCAAGAACATAATCCATTGTACTCACTCATTGAACAGGAACAGGACAGAACCCACTGTACTTACTCATAGAACAGGGACATAATCCACTGTACTCACTCATAGAACAGGGACATAATCCACTGTACTCACTCATAGAACAGGGACATAATCCACTGTACTCACTCATTAAACAGGAACATAATCCACTGTAATCACTCATAGAACAAGGACAGGACATAATCCACTGTACTCACTCATAGAACAGGTACATAATCCACTTTACTCACTCATAGAACAGGACAGAACCCATTGTACTCACTCATTGAACAGGGACAGAACCCACTGTACTCACTCATAGAACATGACAGAACCCACTGTATTCACTCATAGAACAGGACAGAACCCACTGTATTTACTCATAGAACAGGGACATAATCCACTGTACTCACTCATAGATAAGGGACAGAACCCACTGTACTCACTCATTGAACAGGAACAGAACCCACTGTACTCACTCATAGAACAGGAACAGGACAGAACCCACTGTACTCACTCATAGAACAGGGACATAATCCACTGTACTCACTCAAAGAACAGGAACATAACCCACTGTACTCACTCATAGAACAGGAACAGGACAGAACCCACTGTACTCACTCATTGAACAGGGACATAATCCACTGTACTCACTCATAGAACAGGACAGAACCCATTGTACTCACTCATTGAACAGGTACAGAACCCACTGTACTCACTCATAGAACATGACAGAACCCACTGTACTCACTCATAGAACAGGGACAGAACCCACTGTACTAACTCAAAGAACAGGAACATAACCCACTGTACTCACTCATAGAACAGGAACAGGACAGAACCCACTGTACTCACTCATTGAACAGGGACATAATCCACTGTACTCACTCATAGAACAGGACAGAACCCACTGTACTCACTCATAGAACAGGACAGAACCCACTGTACTCACTCATAGAACATGACAGAACCCACTGTAATCACTCATAGAACAAGGACAGGACATAATCCACTGTACTCACTCATTGAACAGGTACATAATCCACTGTACTCACTCATAGAACAGGACAGAACCCATTGTACTCACTCATTGAACAGGGACAGAACCCACTGTACTCACTCATAGAACATGACAGAACCCACTGTATTCACTCATAGAACAGGACAGAACCCATTGTACTCACTCATAGAACAGGAACATAATCCACTGTACTCACTCATAGAACAGGTACAGAACCCACTGTACTCACTCATAGAACAGGTACAGAACCCACTGTACTCACTCATAGAACAGGTACAGAACCCACTGTACTCACTCATAGAACAGGTACAGAACCCACTGTACTCACTCATAGAACAGGTACAGAACCCACTGTACTCACTCATAGAACAGGAACAGAACCCACTGTACTCACTCATAGAACAGGGACAGAACCCACTGTACTCACTCATAGAACAGGAACAGAACCCACTGTACTCACTCATAGAACAGGAACAGAACCCACTGTACTCACTCATAGAACAGGTACAGAACCCACTGTACTCACTCATAGAACAGGTACATAATCCACTGTACTCACTCATAGAACAGGAACATAATCCACTGTACTCACTCATAGAACAGGTACAGAACCCACTGTACTCACTCATAGAACAGGAACATAATCCACTGTACTCACTCATAGAACAGGAACAGGAGAGAACCCACTGTACTCACTCATTGAACAGGGACATAATCCACTGTACTCACTCATTGAACCGGGACAGAACCCACTGTACTCACTCATAGAACAGGGACATAATCCACTGTTCTCACTCATAGAACAGGACAGAACCCGTTGTACTCACTCATAGAACAGGAACATAATCCACTGTACTCACTCATAGAACAGGAACAGGACAGAACCCACTGTACTCACACATAGAACAGGTACAGAACCCACTGTACTCACTCATAGAACAGGTACAGAACCCACTGTACTCACTCATAGAACAGGTACAGAACTCACTGTTCTCACTCATAGAACAGGAACAGAACCCACTGTACTCACTCATAGAACAGGGACAGAACCCACTGTACTCACTCATAGAACAGGAACAGAACCCACTGTACTCACTCATAGAACAGGTACAGAACCCACTGTACTCACTCATAGAACAGGTACATAATCCACTGTACTCACTCATAGAACAGGAACAGAACCCACTGTACTCACTCATAGAACAGGTACAGAACCCACTGTACTCACTCATAGAACAGGTACATAATCCACTGTACTCACTCATAGAACAGGACAGAACCCATTGTACTCACTCATTGAACAGGGACAGAACCCACTGTACTCACTCATAGAACATGACAGAACCCACTGTATTCACTCATAGAACAGGACAGAACCCACTGTACTTACTCATAGAAAAGGGACATAATCCACTGTTCTCACTCATAGAACAGGACAGAACCCATTGTACTCACTCATAGAACAGGAACATAATCCACTGTACTCACTCATAGAACAGGTACAGAACCCACTGTACTCACTCATAGAACAGGTACAGAACCCACTGTACTCACTCATAGAACAGGAACAGGACAGAACCCACTGCACTCACTCATAGAACAGGTATAGAACCAACTGTACTCACTCATTGAACAGGGACATAATCCACTGTTCTCACTCATAGAACAGGACAGAACCCGTTGTACTCACTCATAGAACAGGAACATAATCCACTGTACTCACTCATAGAACAGGAACAGGACAGAACCCACTGTACTCACTCATAGAACAGGTACAGAACCCACTGTACTCACTCATAGAACAGGTACAGAACCCACTGTACTCACTCATAGAACAGGTACAGAACCCACTGTACTCACTCATAGAACAGGAACAGAACCCACTGTACTCACTCATAGAACAGGAACAGAACCCACTGTACTCACTCATAGAACAGGTACAGAACCCACTGTACTCACTCATAGAACAGGTACATAATCCACTGTACTCACTCATAGAACAGGAACATAATCCACTGTTCTCACTCATAGAACAGGTACAGAACCCACTGTACTCACTCATAGAACAGGAACATAATCCACTGTACTCACTCATAGAACAGGAACAGGACAGAACCCACTGTACTCACTCATTGAACAGGGACATAATCCACTGTACTCACTCATTGAACAGGAACAGAACCCACTGTACTCACTCATTGAACAGGGACATAATCCACTGTACTCACTCAAAGAACAGGAACATAACCCACTGTACTCACTCATAGAACAGGAACAGGACAGAACCCACTGTACTCACTCATTGAACAGGGACATAATCCACTGTACTCACTCATAGAACAGGGACATAATCCACTGTACTCACTCCTTGAACAGGGACATAATCCACTGTACTCACTCAAAGAACAGGAACATAACCCACTGTACTCACTCATAGAACAGGAACAGGACAGAACCCACTGTACTCACTCATTGAACAGGGACGTAATCCACTGTACTCACTCATTGAACAGGAACAGGACAGAACCCACTGTACTCACTCATAGAACAGGGACAGAACTCACTGTACTCACTCAAAGAACAGGAACATAATCCACTGTACTCACTCATAGAACAGGAACAGAACCCACTGTACTCACTCACAGAACAGGGACAGAACCCACTGTACTCACTCACTGAACAGGACAGAACCCATTTTACTCACTCATAGAGCAAGAACATAATCCATTGTACTCACTCATTGAACAGGAACAGGACAGAACCCACTGTACTTACTCATAGAACAGGGACATAATCCACTGTTCTCACTCATAGAACAGGTACAGAACCCACTGTACTCACTCATAGAACAGGAACATAATCCACTGTACTCACTCATAGAACAGGAACAGGACAGAACCCACTGTACTCACTCATTGAACAGGGACATAATCCACTGTACTCACTCATTGAACAGGAACAGAACCCACTGTACTCACTCATTGAACAGGGACATAATCCACTGTACTCACTCAAAGAACAGGAACATAACCCACTGTACTCACTCATAGAACAGGAACAGGACAGAACCCACTGTACTCACTCATTGAACAGGGACATAATCCACTGTACTCACTCATAGAACAGGGACATAATCCACTGTACTCACTCCTTGAACAGGGACATAATCCACTGTACTCACTCAAAGAACAGGAACATAACCCACTGTACTCACTCATAGAACAGGAACAGGACAGAACCCACTGTACTCACTCATTGAACAGGGACGTAATCCACTGTACTCACTCATTGAACAGGAACAGGACAGAACCCACTGTACTCACTCATAGAACAGGGACAGAACTCACTGTACTCACTCAAAGAACAGGAACATAATCCACTGTACTCACTCATAGAACAGGAACAGAACCCACTGTACTCACTCACAGAACAGGGACAGAACCCACTGTACTCACTCACTGAACAGGACAGAACCCATTTTACTCACTCATAGAGCAAGAACATAATCCATTGTACTCACTCATTGAACAGGAACAGGACAGAACCCACTGTACTTACTCATAGAACAGGGACATAATCCACTGTACTCACTCATAGAACAGGGACATAATCCACTGTACTCACTCATAGAACAGGGACATAATCCACTGTACTCACTCATTAAACAGGAACATAATCCACTGTAATCACTCATAGAACAAGGACAGGACATAATCCACTGTACTCACTCATAGAACAGGTACATAATCCACTGTACTCACTCATAGAACAGGACAGAACCCATTGTACTCACTCATTGAACAGGTACAGAACCCACTGTACTCACTCATAGAACATGACAGAACCCACTGTATTCACTCATAGAACAGGACAGAACCCACTGTATTTACTCATAGAACAGGGACATAATCCACTGTACTCACTCATAGAACAGGGACAGAACCCACTGTACTCACTCATTGAACAGGAACAGAACCCACTGTACTCACTCATAGAACAGGAACAGGACAGAACCCGCTGTACTCACTCATAGAACAGGGACATAATCCACTGTACTAACTCAAAGAACAGGAACATAACCCACTGTACTCACTCATAGAACAGGAACAGGACAGAACCCACTGTACTCACTCATTGAACAGGGACATAATCCACTGTACTCACTCATAGAACAGGACAGAACCCATTGTACTCACTCATTGAACAGGTACAGAACCCACTGTCCTCACTCATAGAACATGACAGAACCCACTGTATTCACTCATAGAACAGGACAGAACCCACTGTATTTACTCATAGAACAGGGACATAATCCACTGTACTCACTCATAGAACAGGGACAGAACCCACTGTACTCACTCATTGAACAGGAACAGAACCCACTGTACTCACTCATAGAACAGGAACAGGACAGAACCCACTGTACTGACTCATAGAACAGGGACATAATCCACTGTACTAACTCAAAGAACAGGAACATAACCCACTGTACTCACTCATAGAACAGGAACAGGACAGAACCCACTGTACTCACTCATTGAACAGGGACATAATCCACTGTACTCACTCATAGAACAGGACAGAACCCACTGTACTCACTCATAGAACAGGACAGAACCCACTGTACTCACTCATAGAACATGACAGAACCCACTGTAATCACTCATAGAACAAGGACAGGACATAATCCACTGTACTCACTCATTGAACAGGTACATAATCCACTGTACTCACTCATAGAACAGGACAGAACCCATTGTACTCACTCATTGAACAGGGACAGAACCCACTGTACTCACTCATAGAACATGACAGAACCCACTGTATTCACTCAAAGAACAGGTACAGAACCCACTGTACTCACTCAAAGAACAGGTACAGAACCCACTGTACTCACTCATTGAACAGGGACATAATCCACTGTTCTCACTCATAGAACAGGACAGAACCCACTGTTCTCACTCATAGAACAGGAACTTAATCCACTGTACTCACTCATAGAACAGGAACAGGACAGAACCCACTGTACTCACTCATAGAACAGGTACAGAACCCACTGTACTCACTCATAGAACAGGTACAGAACCCACTGTACTCACTCATAGAACAGGTACAGAACCCACTGTACTCACTCATAGAACAGGTACAGAACCCACTGTACTCACTCATAGAACAGGTACAGAACCTACTGTACTCACTCATAGAACAGGAACAGAACCCACTGTACTCACTCATAGAACAGGGACAGAACCCACTGTACTCACTCATAGAACAGGAACAGAACCCACTGTAATCACTCATAGAACAGGAACAGAACCCACTGTACTCACTCATAGAACAGGTACAGAACCCACTGTACTCACTCATAGAACAGGTACATAATACACTGTACTCACTCATAGAACAGGAACATAATCCACTGTACTCACTCATAGAACAGGTACAGAACCCACTGTACTCACTCATAGAACAGGAACATAATCCACTGTACTCACTCATAGAACAGGAACAGGACAGAACCCACTGTACTCACTCATTGAACAGGGACATAATCCACTTTACTCACTCATTGAACCGGGACAGAACCCACTGTACTCACTCATAGAACACGGACATAATCCACTGTTCTCACTCATAGAACAGGACAGAACCCGTTGTACTCACTCATAGAACAGGAACATAATCCACTGTACTCACTCATAGAACAGGAACAGGACAGAACCCACTGTACTCACTCATAGAACAGGTACAGAACCCACTGTACTCACTCATAGAACAGGTACAGAACCCACTGTACTCACTCATAGAACAGGTACAGAACCCACTGTTCTCACTCATAGAACAGGAACAGAACCCACTGTACTCACTCATAGAACAGGGACAGAACCCACTGTACTCACTCATAGAACAGGAACAGAACCCACTGTACTCACTCATAGAACAGGTACAGAACCCACTGTACTCACTCATAGAACAGGTACATAATCCACTGTACTCACTCATAGAACAGGAACAGGACAGAACCCACTGTACTCACTCATTGAACAGGAACAGGACAGAACCCACTGTACTCACTCATTGAACAGGAACAGAACCCACTGTACTCACTCATTGAACAGGGACATAATCCACTGTACTCACTCAAAGAACAGGAACATAACCCACTGTACTCACTCATAGAACAGGAACAGGACAGAACCCACTGTACTCACTCATTGAACAGGGACATAATCCACTGTACTCACTCATTGAACAGGAACAGGACAGAACCCACTGTACTCACTCATTGAACAGGGACATAATCCACTGTACTCACTCATTGAACAGGAACAGTGGAGAACCCACTGTACTCACTCATAGAACAGGAACAGAACCCACTGTACTCACTCATAGAACAGGGACAGAACCCACTGTACTCACACACTGAACAGGACAGAACCCATTTTACTCACTCATAGAGCAAGAACATAATCCATTGTACTCACTCATTGAACAGGAACAGGACAGAACCCACTGTACTTACTCATAGAACAGGGACATAATCCACTGTACTCACTCATAGAACAGGGACATAATCCACTGTACTCACTCATAGAACAGGGACATAATCCACTGTACTCACTCATTAAACAGGAACATAATCCACTGTAATCACTCATAGAACAAGGACAGGACATAATCCACTGTACTCACTCATAGAACAGGTACATAATCCACTGTACTCACTCATAGAACAGGACAGAACCCATTGTACTCACTCATTGAACAGGTACAGAACCCACTGTACTCACTCATAGAACATTGCAGAACCCACTGTATTCACTCATAGAACAGGACAGAACCCACTGTATTTACTCATAGAACAGGGACATAATCCACTGTACTCACTCATAGAACAGGGACAGAACCCACTGTACTCACTCATTGAACAGGAACAGAACCCACTGTACTCACTCATAGAACAGGAACAGGACAGAACCCACTGTACTCACTCATAGAACAGGGACATAATCCACTGTACTAACTCAAAGAACAGGAACATAACCCACTGTACTCACTCATAGAACAGGAACAGGACAGAACCCACTGTACTCACTCATTGAACAGGGACATAATCCACTGTACTCACTCATAGAACAGGACAGAACCCACTCTACTCACTCATAGAACAGGACAGAACCCACTGTACTCACTCATAGAACATGACAGAACCCACTGTAATCACTCATAGAACAAGGACAGGACATAATCCACTGTACTCACTCATTGAACAGGTACATAATCCACTGTACTCACTCATAGAACAGGACAGAACCCATTGTACTCACTCATTGAACAGGTACAGATCCCACTGTACTCACTCATAGAACATGACAGAACCCACTGTATTCACTCATAGAACAGGACAGAACCCACTGTATTAACTCATAGAACAGGGACATAATCCACTGTACTCACTCATAGAACAGGGACAGAACCCACTGTACTCACTCATTGAACAGGAACAGAACCCACTGTACTCACTCATAGAACAGGAACAGGACAGAACCCACTGTACTCACTCATAGAACAGGGACATAATCCACTGTACTCACTCATAGAACAGGACAGAACCCACTGTACTCACTCATAGAACATGACAGAACCCACTGTAATCACTCATAGAACAAGGACAGGACATAATCCACTGTACTCACTCATTGAACAGGTACATAATCCACTGTACTCACTCATAGAACAGGACAGAACCCATTGTACTCACTCATTGAACAGGTACAGATCCCACTGTACTCACTCATAGAACATGACAGAACCCACTGTATTCACTCATAGAACAGGACAGAACCCACTGTATTTACTCATAGAACAGGGACATAATCCACTGTACTCATTTATAGAACAGGGACAGAACCCACTGTACTCACTCATTGAACAGGAACAGAACCCACTGTACTCACTCATAGAACAGGAACAGGACAGAACCCACTGTACTCACTCATAGAACAGGGACATAATCCACTGTACTAACTCAAAGAACAGGAACATAACCCACTGTACTCACTCATAGAACAGGAACAGGACATAACCCACTGTACTCACTCATTGAACAGGGACAAAATCCACTGTACTCACTCATACAACAGGACAGAACCCACTGTACTAACTCATAGAACATGACAGAACCCACTGTAATCACTCATAGAACAAGGACAGGACATAATCCACTGTACTCACTCATTGAACAGGTACATAATCCACTGTACTCACTCATAGAACAGGACAGAACCCATTGTACTCACTCATTGAACAGGGACAGAACCCACTGTACTCACTCATAGAACATGACAGAACCCACTGTATTCACTCATAGAACAGGACAGAACCCACTGTACTCACTCATAGAACAGGAACAGAACCCACTGTACTCACTCATAGAACAGGTACAGAACCCACTGTACTCACTCATAGAACAGGTACATAATCCACTGTACTCACTCATAGAACAGGAACAGAACCCACTGTACTCACTCATAGAACAGGTACAGAACCCACTGTACTCACTCATAGAACAGGTACATAATCCACTGTACTCACTCATAGAACAGGTACATAATCCACTGTACTCACTCATAGAACAGGAACATAATCCACTGTACTCACTCATAGAACAGGTACAGAACCCACTGTACTCACTCATAGAACAGGAACATAATCCACTGTACTCACTCATAGAACAGGAACAGGACAGAACCCACTGTACTCAATCATTGAACAGGGACATAATCCACTGTACTCACTCATTGAACCGGGACAGAACCCACTGTACTCACTCATAGAACAGGGACATAATCCACTGTTCTCACTCATAGAACAGGAGAGAACCCGTTGTACTCACTCATAGAACAGGAACATAATCCACTGTACTCACTCATAGAACAGGAACAGGACAGAACCCACTGTACTCACTCATAGAACAGGTACAGAACCCACTGTACTCACTCATAGAACAGGTACAGAACCCACTGTACTCACTCATAGAACAGGTACAGAACCCACTGTACTCACTCATAGAACAGGAACAGAACCCACTGTACTCACTCATAGAACAGGGACAGAACCCACTGTACTCACTCATAGAACAGGAACAGAACCCACTGTACTCACTCAGAGAACAGGTACAGAACCCACTGTACTCACTCATAGAACAGGTACATAATCCACTGTACTCACTCATAGAACAGGAACAGAACCCACTGTACTCACTCATAGAACAGGTACAGAACCCACTGTACTCACTCATAGAACAGGTACATAATCCACTGTACTCACTCATAGAACAGGAACATAATCCACTGTACTCACTCATAGAACAGGTACAGAACCCACTGTACTCACTCATAGAACAGGAACATAATCCACTGTACTCACTCATAGAACAGGAACAGGACAGAACCCACTGTACTCACTCATTGAACAGGGACATAATCCACTGTACTCACTCATTGAACAGGAACAGAACCCACTGTACTCACTCATTGAACAGGGACATAATCCACTGTACTCACTCAAAGAACAGGAACATAACCCACTGTACTCACTCATAGAACAGGAACAGGACAGAACCCACTGTACTCACTCATTGAACAGGGACATAATCCACTGTACTCACTCATAGAACAGGGACATAATCCACTGTACTCACTCCTTGAACAGGGACATAATCCACTGTACTCACTCAAAGAACAGGAACATAACCCACTGTACTCACTCATAGAACAGGAACAGGACAGAACCCACTGTACTCATTCATTGAACAGGGACATAATCCACTGTACTCACTCATTGAACAGGAACAGGACAGAACCCACTGTACTCACTCATAGAACAGGGACAGAACTCACTGTACTCTCTCAAAGAACAGGATAATAATCCACTGTACTCACTCATAGAACAGGAACAGAACCCACTGTACTCACTCATAGAACAGGGACAGAACCCACTGTACTCACTCACTGAACAGGACAGAACCCATTTTACTCACTCATAGAGCAAGAACATAATCCATTGTACTCACTCATTGAACAGGAACAGGACAGAACCCACTGTACTTACTCATAGAACAGGGACATAATCCACTGTACTCACTCATAGAACAGGGACATAATCCACTGTACTCACTCATAGAACAGGGACATAATCCACTGTACTCACTCATTAAACAGGAACATAATCCACTGTAATCACTCATAGAACAAGGACAGGACATAATCCACTGTACTCACTCATAGAACAGGTACATAATCCACTTTACTCACTCATAGAACAGGACAGAACCCATTGTACTCACTCATTGAACAGGGACAGAACCCACTGTACTCACTCATTGAACATGACAGAACCCACTGTATTCACTCATAGAACAGGACAGAACCTACTGTATTTACTCATAGAACAGGGACATAATCCACTGTACTCACTCATAGATAAGGGACAGAACCCACTGTACTCACTCATTGAACAGGAACAGAACCCACTGTACTCACTCATAGAACAGGAACAGGACAGAACCCACTGTACTCACTCATAGAACAGGGACATAATCCACTGTACTCACTCAAAGAACAGGAACATAACCCACTGTACTCACTCATAGAACAGGAACAGGACAGAACCCACTGTACTCACTCATTGAACAGGGACATAATCCACTGTACTCACTCATAGAACAAGACAGAACCCATTGTACTCACTCATTGAACAGGTACAGAACCCACTGTACTCACTCATAGAACATGACAGAACCCACTGTATTCACTCATAGAACAGGACAGAACACACTGTATTTACTCATAGAACAGGGACATAATCCACTGTACTCACTCATAGAACAGGGACAGAACCCACTGTACTAACTCAAAGAACAGGGACAGAACCCACTGTACTCACTCATAGAACATGACAGAACCCACTGTATTCACTCATAGAACAGGACAGAACCCATTGTACTCACTCATAGAACAGGAACATAATCCACTGTACTCACTCATAGAACAGGTACAGAACCCACTGTACTCACTCATAGAACAGGTACAGAACCCACTGTACTCACTCATAGAACAGGTACAGAACCCACTGTACTCACTCATAGAACAGGTACAGAACCCACTGTACTCACTCATTGAACAGGGACATAATCCACTGTTCTCACTCATAGAACAGGACAGAACCCACTGTTCTCACTCATAGAACAGGAACTTAATCCACTGTACTCACTCATAGAACAGGAACAGGACAGAACCCACTGTACTCACTCATAGAACAGGTACAGAACCCACTGTACTCACTCATAGAACAGGTACAGAACCCACTGTACTCACTCATAGAACAGGTACAGAACCCACTGTACTCACTCATAGAACAGGTACAGAACCCACTGTACTCACTCATAGAACAGGAACAGAACCCACTGTACTCACTCATAGAACAGGGACAGAACCCACTGTACTCACTCATAGAACAGGAACAGAACCCACTGTACTCACTCATAGAACAGGAACAGAACCCACTGTACTCACTCATAGAACAGGTACATAATCCACTGTACTCACTCATAGAACAGGAACATAATCCACTGTACTCACTCATAGAACAGGTACAGAACCCACTGTACTCACTCATAGAACAGGAACATAATCCACTGTACTCACTCATAGAACAGGAACAGGAGAGAACCCACTGTACTCACTCATTGAACAGGGACATAATCCACTGTACTCACTCATTGAACCGGGACAGAACCCACTGTACTCACTCATAGAACAGGGACATAATCCACTGTTCTCACTCATAGAACAGGACAGAACCCGTTGTACTCACTCATAGAACAGGAACATAATCCACTGTACTCACTCATAGAACAGGAACAGGACAGAACCCACTGTACTCACTCATAGAACAGGTACAGAACCCACTGTACTCACTCATAGAACAGGTACAGAACCCACTGTACTCACTCATAGAACAGGTACAGAACTCACTGTTCTCACTCATAGAACAGGAACAGAACCCACTGTACTCACTCATAGAACAGGGACAGAACCCACTGTACTCACTCATAGAACAGGAACAGAACCCACTGTACTCACTCATAGAACAGGTACAGAACCCACTGTACTCACTCATAGAACAGGTACATAATCCACTGTACTCACTCATAGAACAGGAACAGAACCCACTGTACTCACTCATAGAACAGGTACAGAACCCACTGTACTCACTCATAGAACAGGTACATAATCCACTGTACTCACTCATAGAACAGGACAGAACCCATTGTACTCACTCATTGAACAGGGACAGAACCCACTGTACTCACTCATAGAACATGACAGAACCCACTGTATTCACTCATAGAACAGGACAGAACCCACTGTACTTACTCATAGAAAAGGGACATAATCCACTGTTCTCACTCATAGAAGAGGACAGAACCCATTGTACTCACTCATAGAACAGGAACATAATCCACTGTACTCACTCATAGAACAGGTACAGAACCCACTGTACTCACTCATAGAACAGGTACAGAACCCACTGTACTCACTCATAGAACAGGAACAGGACAGAACCCACTGCACTCACTCATAGAACAGGTACAGAACCAACTGTACTCACTCATTGAACAGGGACATAATCCACTGTTCTCACTCATAGAACAGGACAGAACCCGTTGTACTCACTCATAGAACAGGAACATAATCCACTGTACTCACTCATAGAACAGGAACAGGACAGAACCCACTGTACTCACTCATAGAACAGGTACAGAACCCACTGTACTCACTCATAGAACAGGTACAGAACCCACTGTACTCACTCATAGAACAGGTACAGAACCCACTGTACTCACTCATAGAACAGGAACAGAACCCACTGTACTCACTCATAGAACAGGAACAGAACCCACTGTACTCACTCATAGAACAGGTACAGAACCCACTGTACTCACTCATAGAACAGGTACATAATCCACTGTACTCACTCATAGAACAGGAACATAATCCACTGTACTCACTCATAGAACAGGTACAGAACCCACTGTACTCACTCATAGAACAGGAACATAATCCACTGTACTCACTCATAGAACAGGAACAGGACAGAACCCACTGTACTCACTCATTGAACAGGGACATAATCCACTGTACTCACTCATTGAACAGGAACAGAACCCACTGTACTCACTCATTGAACAGGGACATAATCCACTGTACTCACTCAAAGAACAGGAACATAACCCACTGTACTCACTCATAGAACAGGAACAGGACAGAACCCACTGTACTCACTCATTGAACAGGGACATAATCCACTGTACTCACTCATAGAACAGGGACATAATCCACTGTACTCACTCCTTGAACAGGGACATAATCCACTGTACTCACTCAAAGAACAGGAACATAACCCACTGTACTCACTCATAGAACAGGAACAGGACAGAACCCACTGTACTCACTCATTGAACAGGGACGTAATCCACTGTACTCACTCATTGAACAGGAACAGGACAGAACCCACTGTACTCACTCATAGAACAGGGACAGAACTCACTGTACTCACTCAAAGAACAGGAACATAATCCACTGTACTCACTCATAGAACAGGAACAGAACCCACTGTACTCACTCACAGAACAGGGACAGAACCCACTGTACTCACTCACTGAACAGGACAGAACCCATTTTACTCACTCATAGAGCAAGAACATAATCCATTGTACTCACTCATTGAACAGGAACAGGACAGAACCCACTGTACTTACTCATAGAACAGGGACATAATCCACTGTACTCACTCATAGAACAGGGACATAATCCACTGTACTCACTCATAGAACAGGGACATAATCCACTGTACTCACTCATTAAACAGGAACATAATCCACTGTAATCACTCATAGAACAAGGACAGGACATAATCCACTGTACTCACTCATAGAACAGGTACATAATCCACTGTACTCACTCATAGAACAGGACAGAACCCATTGTACTCACTCATTGAACAGGTACAGAACCCACTGTACTCACTCATAGAACATGACAGAACCCACTGTATTCACTCATAGAACAGGACAGAACCCACTGTATTTACTCATAGAACAGGGACATAATCCACTGTACTCACTCATAGAACAGGGACAGAACCCACTGTACTCACTCATTGAACAGGAACAGAACCCACTGTACTCACTCATAGAACAGGAACAGGACAGAACCCGCTGTACTCACTCATAGAACAGGGACATAATCCACTGTACTAACTCAAAGAACAGGAACATAACCCACTGTACTCACTCATAGAACAGGAACAGGACAGAACCCACTGTACTCACTCATTGAACAGGGACATAATCCACTGTACTCACTCATAGAACAGGACAGAACCCATTGTACTCACTCATTGAACAGGTACAGAACCCACTGTCCTCACTCATAGAACATGACAGAACCCACTGTATTCACTCATAGAACAGGACAGAACCCACTGTATTTACTCATAGAACAGGGACATAATCCACTGTACTCACTCATAGAACAGGGACAGAACCCACTGTACTCACTCATTGAACAGGAACAGAACCCACTGTACTCACTCATAGAACAGGAACAGGACAGAACCCACTGTACTGACTCATAGAACAGGGACATAATCCACTGTACTAACTCAAAGAACAGGAACATAACCCACTGTACTCACTCATAGAACAGGAACAGGACAGAACCCACTGTACTCACTCATTGAACAGGGACATAATCCACTGTACTCACTCATAGAACAGGACAGAACCCACTGTACTCACTCATAGAACAGGACAGAACCCACTGTACTCACTCATAGAACATGACAGAACCCACTGTAATCACTCATAGAACAAGGACAGGACATAATCCACTGTACTCACTCATTGAACAGGTACATAATCCACTGTACTCACTCATAGAACAGGACAGAACCCATTGTACTCACTCATTGAACAGGGACAGAACCCACTGTACTCACTCATAGAACATGACAGAACCCACTGTATTCACTCAAAGAACAGGTACAGAACCCACTGTACTCACTCAAAGAACAGGTACAGAACCCACTGTACTCACTCATTGAACAGGGACATAATCCACTGTTCTCACTCATAGAACAGGACAGAACCCACTGTTCTCACTCATAGAACAGGAACTTAATCCACTGTACTCACTCATAGAACAGGAACAGGACAGAACCCACTGTACTCACTCATAGAACAGGTACAGAACCCACTGTACTCACTCATAGAACAGGTACAGAACCCACTGTACTCACTCATAGAACAGGTACAGAACCCACTGTACTCACTCATAGAACAGGTACAGAACCTACTGTACTCACTCATAGAACAGGAACAGAACCCACTGTACTCACTCATAGAACAGGGACAGAACCCACTGTACTCACTCATAGAACAGGAACAGAACCCACTGTAATCACTCATAGAACAGGAACAGAACCCACTGTACTCACTCATAGAACAGGTACAGAACCCACTGTACTCACTCATAGAACAGGTACATAATACACTGTACTCACTCATAGAACAGGAACATAATCCACTGTACTCACTCATAGAACAGGTACAGAACCCACTGTACTCACTCATAGAACAGGAACATAATCCACTGTACTCACTCATAGAACAGGAACAGGACAGAACCCACTGTACTCACTCATTGAACAGGGACATAATCCACTTTACTCACTCATTGAACCGGGACAGAACCCACTGTACTCACTCATAGAACACGGACATAATCCACTGTTCTCACTCATAGAACAGGACAGAACCCGTTGTACTCACTCATAGAACAGGAACATAATCCACTGTACTCACTCATAGAACAGGAACAGGACAGAACCCACTGTACTCACTCATAGAACAGGTACAGAACCCACTGTACTCACTCATAGAACAGGTACAGAACCCACTGTACTCACTCATAGAACAGGTACAGAACCCACTGTTCTCACTCATAGAACAGGAACAGAACCCACTGTACTCACTCATAGAACAGGGACAGAACCCACTGTACTCACTCATAGAACAGGAACAGAACCCACTGTACTCACTCATAGAACAGGTACAGAACCCACTGTACTCACTCATAGAACAGGTACATAATCCACTGTACTCACTCATAGAACAGGAACAGAACCCACTGTACTCACTCATAGAACAGGTACAGAACCCACTGTACTCACTCATAGAACAGGTACATAATCCACTGTACTCACTCATAGAACAGGACATAATCCACTGTACTCACTCATAGAACAGGTACAGAACCCACTGTACTCACTCATAGAACAGGAACATAATCCACTGTACTCACTCATAGAACAGGAACAGGACAGAACCCACTGTACTCACTCATTGAACAGGAACAGGACAGAACCCACTGTACTCACTCATTGAACAGGAACAGAACCCACTGTACTCACTCATTGAACAGGGACATAATCCACTGTACTCACTCAAAGAACAGGAACATAACCCACTGTACTCACTCATAGAACAGGAACAGGACAGAACCCACTGTACCACTCATTGAACAGGGACATAATCCACTGTACTCACTCATTGAACAGGAACAGGACAGAACCCACTGTACTCACTCATTGAACAGGGACATAATCCACTGTACTCACTCATTGAACAGGAACAGTGGAGAACCCACTGTACTCACTCATAGGGACAGAACCCGTTGTACTCACTCATAGAACAGGAACTAATCCACTGTACTCACTCATAGAAACAGGAACAGGACAGAACCCACTGTACTCACTCATAGAAACAGGTACAGAACCCACTGTACTCACTCATAGAACAGGTACAGAACCCACTGTACTCACTCATAGAACAGGTACAGAACCCACTGTTCTCACTCATAGAACAGGAACAGAACCCACTGTACTCACTCATAGAACAGGGACAGAACCCACTGTACTCACTCATAGAACAGGAACAGAACCCACTGTACTCACTCATAGAACAGGTACAGAACCCACTGTACTCACTCATAGAACAGGTACATAATCCACTGTACTCACTCATAGAACAGGAACAGAACCCACTGTACTCACTCATAGAACAGGTACAGAACCCACTGTACTCACTCATAGAACAGGTACATAATCCACTGTACTCACTCATAGAACAGGAACATAATCCACTGTACTCACTCATAGAACAGGTACAGAACCCACTGTACTCACTCATAGAACAGGAACATAATCCACTGTACTCACTCATAGAACAGGAACAGGACAGAACCCACTGTACTCACTCATTGAACAGGAACAGGACAGAACCCACTGTACTCACTCATTGAACAGGAACAGAACCCACTGTACTCACTCATTGAACAGGGACATAATCCACTGTACTCACTCAAAGAACAGGAACATAACCCACTGTACTCACTCATAGAACAGGAACAGGACAGAACCCACTGTACTCACTCATTGAACAGGGACATAATCCACTGTACTCACTCATTGAACAGGAACAGGACAGAACCCACTGTACTCACTCATTGAACAGGGACATAATCCACTGTACTCACTCATTGAACAGGAACAGTGGAGAACCCACTGTACTCACTCATAGAACAGGAACAGAACCCACTGTACTCACTCATAGAACAGGGACAGAACCCACTGTACTCACACACTGAACAGGACAGAACCCATTTTACTCACTCATAGAGCAAGAACATAATCCATTGTACTCACTCATTGAACAGGAACAGGACAGAACCCACTGTACTTACTCATAGAACAGGGACATAATCCACTGTACTCACTCATAGAACAGGGACATAATCCACTGTACTCACTCATAGAACAGGGACATAATCCACTGTACTCACTCATTAAACAGGAACATAATCCACTGTAATCACTCATAGAACAAGGACAGGACATAATCCACTGTACTCACTCATAGAACAGGTACATAATCCACTGTACTCACTCATAGAACAGGACAGAACCCATTGTACTCACTCATTGAACAGGTACAGAACCCACTGTACTCACTCATAGAACATTGCAGAACCCACTGTATTCACTCATAGAACAGGACAGAACCCACTGTATTTACTCATAGAACAGGGACATAATCCACTGTACTCACTCATAGAACAGGGACAGAACCCACTGTACTCACTCATTGAACAGGAACAGAACCCACTGTACTCACTCATAGAACAGGAACAGGACAGAACCCACTGTACCCACTCATAGAACAGGGACATAATCCACTGTACTAACTCAAAGAACAGGAACATAACCCACTGTACTCACTCATAGAACAGGAACAGGACAGAACCCACTGTACTCACTCATTGAACAGGGACATAATCCACTGTACTCACTCATAGAACAGGACAGAACCCACTGTACTCACTCATAGAACAGGACAGAACCCACTGTACTCACTCATAGAACATGACAGAACCCACTGTAATCACTCATAGAACAAGGACAGGACATAATCCACTGTACTCACTCATTGAACAGGTACATAATCCACTGTACTCACTCATAGAACAGGACAGAACCCATTGTACTCACTCATTGAACAGGGACATAATCCACTGTACTCACTCATAGAACAGGTACAGAACCCACTGTACTCACTCATAGAACAGGAACATAATCCACTGTACTCACTCATAGAACAGGAACAGGACAGAACCCACTGTACTCACTCATTGAACAGGGACATAATCCACTGTACTCACTCATTGAACAGGAACAGAACCCACTGTACTCACTCATTGAACAGGGACATAATCCACTGTACTCACTCAAAGAACAGGAACATAACCCACTGTACTCACTCATAGAACAGGAACAGGACAGAACCCACTGTACTCACTCATTGAACAGGGACATAATCCACTGTACTCACTCATAGAACAGGGACATAATCCACTGTACTCACTCCTTGAACAGGGACATAATCCACTGTACTCACTCAAAGAACAGGAACATAACCCACTGTACTCACTCATAGAACAGGAACAGGACAGAACCCACTGTACTCACTCATTGAACAGGGACGTAATCCACTGTACTCACTCATTGAACAGGAACAGGACAGAACCCACTGTACTCACTCATAGAACAGGGACAGAACTCACTGTACTCACTCAAAGAACAGGAACATAATCCACTGTACTCACTCATAGAACAGGAACAGAACCCACTGTACTCACTCACAGAACAGGGACAGAACCCACTGTACTCACTCACTGAACAGGACAGAACCCATTTTACTCACTCATAGAGCAAGAACATAATCCATTGTACTCACTCATTGAACAGGAACAGGACAGAACCCACTGTACTTACTCATAGAACAGGGACATAATCCACTGTACTCACTCATAGAACAGGGACATAATCCACTGTACTCACTCATAGAACAGGGACATAATCCACTGTACTCACTCATTAAACAGGAACATAATCCACTGTAATCACTCATAGAACAAGGACAGGACATAATCCACTGTACTCACTCATAGAACAGGTACATAATCCACTGTACTCACTCATAGAACAGGACAGAACCCATTGTACTCACTCATTGAACAGGTACAGAACCCACTGTACTCACTCATAGAACATGACAGAACCCACTGTATTCACTCATAGAACAGGACAGAACCCACTGTATTTACTCATAGAACAGGGACATAATCCACTGTACTCACTCATAGAACAGGGACAGAACCCACTGTACTCACTCATTGAACAGGAACAGAACCCACTGTACTCACTCATAGAACAGGAACAGGACAGAACCCGCTGTACTCACTCATAGAACAGGGACATAATCCACTGTACTAACTCAAAGAACAGGAACATAACCCACTGTACTCACTCATAGAACAGGAACAGGACAGAACCCACTGTACTCACTCATTGAACAGGGACATAATCCACTGTACTCACTCATAGAACAGGACAGAACCCATTGTACTCACTCATTGAACAGGTACAGAACCCACTGTCCTCACTCATAGAACATGACAGAACCCACTGTATTCACTCATAGAACAGGACAGAACCCACTGTATTTACTCATAGAACAGGGACATAATCCACTGTACTCACTCATAGAACAGGGACAGAACCCACTGTACTCACTCATTGAACAGGAACAGAACCCACTGTACTCACTCATAGAACAGGAACAGGACAGAACCCACTGTACTGATTCATAGAACAGGGACATAATCCACTGTACTAACTCAAAGAACAGGAACATAACCCACTGTACTCACTCATAGAACAGGAACAGGACAGAACCCACTGTACTCACTCATTGAACAGGGACATAATCCACTGTACTCACTCATAGAACAGGACAGAACCCACTGTACTCACTCATAGAACAGGACAGAACCCACTGTACTCACTCATAGAACATGACAGAACCCACTGTAATCACTCATAGAACAAGGACAGGACATAATCCACTGTACTCACTCATTGAACAGGTACATAATCCACTGTACTCACTCATAGAACAGGACAGAACCCATTGTACTCACTCATTGAACAGGGACAGAACCCACTGTACTCACTCATAGAACATGACAGAACCCACTGTATTCACTCAAAGAACAGGTACAGAACCCACTGTACTCACTCAAAGAACAGGTACAGAACCCACTGTACTCACTCATTGAACAGGGACATAATCCACTGTTCTCACTCATAGAACAGGACAGAACCCACTGTTCTCACTCATAGAACAGGAACTTAATCCACTGTACTCACTCATAGAACAGGAACAGGACAGAACCCACTGTACTCACTCATAGAACAGGTACAGAACCCACTGTACTCACTCATAGAACAGGTACAGAACCCACTGTACTCACTCATAGAACAGGTACAGAACCCACTGTACTCACTCATAGAACAGGTACAGAACCTACTGTACTCACTCATAGAACAGGAACAGAACCCACTGTACTCACTCATAGAACAGGGACAGAACCCACTGTACTCACTCATAGAACAGGAACAGAACCCACTGTAATCACTCATAGAACAGGAACAGAACCCACTGTACTCACTCATAGAACAGGTACAGAACCCACTGTACTCACTCATAGAACAGGTACATAATACACTGTACTCACTCATAGAACAGGAACATAATCCACTGTACTCACTCATAGAACAGGTACAGAACCCACTGTACTCACTCATAGAACAGGAACATAATCCACTGTACTCACTCATAGAACAGGAACAGGACAGAACCCACTGTACTCACTCATTGAACAGGGACATAATCCACTTTACTCACTCATTGAACCGGGACAGAACCCACTGTACTCACTCATAGAACACGGACATAATCCACTGTTCTCACTCATAGAACAGGACAGAACCCGTTGTACTCACTCATAGAACAGGAACATAATCCACTGTACTCACTCATAGAACAGGAACAGGACAGAACCCACTGTACTCACTCATAGAACAGGTACAGAACCCACTGTACTCACTCATAGAACAGGTACAGAACCCACTGTACTCACTCATAGAACAGGTACAGAACCCACTGTTCTCACTCATAGAACAGGAACAGAACCCACTGTACTCACTCATAGAACAGGGACAGAACCCACTGTACTCACTCATAGAACAGGAACAGAACCCACTGTACTCACTCATAGAACAGGTACAGAACCCACTGTACTCACTCATAGAACAGGTACATAATCCACTGTACTCACTCATAGAACAGGAACAGAACCCACTGTACTCACTCATAGAACAGGTACAGAACCCACTGTACTCACTCATAGAACAGGTACATAATCCACTGTACTCACTCATAGAACAGGAACATAATCCACTGTACTCACTCATAGAACAGGTACAGAACCCACTGTACTCACTCATAGAACAGGAACATAATCCACTGTACTCACTCATAGAACAGGAACAGGACAGAACCCACTGTACTCACTCATTGAACAGGAACAGGACAGAACCCACTGTACTCACTCATTGAACAGGAACAGAACCCACTGTACTCACTCATTGAACAGGGACATAATCCACTGTACTCACTCAAAGAACAGGAACATAACCCACTGTACTCACTCATAGAACAGGAACAGGACAGAACCCACTGTACTCACTCATTGAACAGGGACATAATCCACTGTACTCACTCATTGAACAGGAACAGGACAGAACCCACTGTACTCACTCATTGAACAGGGACATAATCCACTGTACTCACTCATTGAACAGGAACAGTGGAGAACCCACTGTACTCACTCATAGAACAGGAACAGAACCCACTGTACTCACTCATAGAACAGGGACAGAACCCACTGTACTCACACACTGAACAGGACAGAACCCATTTTACTCACTCATAGAGCAAGAACATAATCCATTGTACTCACTCATTGAACAGGAACAGGACAGAACCCACTGTACTTACTCATAGAACAGGGACATAATCCACTGTACTCACTCATAGAACAGGGACATAATCCACTGTACTCACTCATAGAACAGGGACATAATCCACTGTACTCACTCATTAAACAGGAACATAATCCACTGTAATCACTCATAGAACAAGGACAGGACATAATCCACTGTACTCACTCATAGAACAGGTACATAATCCACTGTACTCACTCATAGAACAGGACAGAACCCATTGTACTCACTCATTGAACAGGTACAGAACCCACTGTACTCACTCATAGAACATTGCAGAACCCACTGTATTCACTCATAGAACAGGACAGAACCCACTGTATTTACTCATAGAACAGGGACATAATCCACTGTACTCACTCATAGAACAGGGACAGAACCCACTGTACTCACTCATTGAACAGGAACAGAACCCACTGTACTCACTCATAGAACAGGAACAGGACAGAACCCACTGTACCCACTCATAGAACAGGGACATAATCCACTGTACTAACTCAAAGAACAGGAACATAACCCACTGTACTCACTCATAGAACAGGAACAGGACAGAACCCACTGTACTCACTCATTGAACAGGGACATAATCCACTGTACTCACTCATAGAACAGGACAGAACCCACTGTACTCACTCATAGAACAGGACAGAACCCACTGTACTCACTCATAGAACATGACAGAACCCACTGTAATCACTCATAGAACAAGGACAGGACATAATCCACTGTACTCACTCATTGAACAGGTACATAATCCACTGTACTCACTCATAGAACAGGACAGAACCCATTGTACTCACTCATTGAACAGGTACAGATCCCACTGTACTCACTCATAGAACATGACAGAACCCACTGTATTCACTCATAGAACAGGACAGAACCCACTGTATTAACTCATAGAACAGGGACATAATCCACTGTACTCACTCATAGAACAGGGACAGAACCCACTGTACTCACTCATTGAACAGGAACAGAACCCACTGTACTCACTCATAGAACAGGAACAGGACAGAACCCACTGTACTCACTCATAGAACAGGGACATAATCCACTGTACTCACTCATAGAACAGGACAGAACCCACTGTACTCACTCATAGAACATGACAGAACCCACTGTAATCACTCATAGAACAAGGACAGGACATAATCCACTGTACTCACTCATTGAACAGGTACATAATCCACTGTACTCACTCATAGAACAGGACAGAACCCATTGTACTCACTCATTGAACAGGTACAGATCCCACTGTACTCACTCATAGAACATGACAGAACCCACTGTATTCACTCATAGAACAGGACAGAACCCACTGTATTTACTCATAGAACAGGGACATAATCCACTGTACTCATTTATAGAACAGGGACAGAACCCACTGTACTCACTCATTGAACAGGAACAGAACCCACTGTACTCACTCATAGAACAGGAACAGGACAGAACCCACTGTACTCACTCATAGAACAGGGACATAATCCACTGTACTAACTCAAAGAACAGGAACATAACCCACTGTACTCACTCATAGAACAGGAACAGGACATAACCCACTGTACTCACTCATTGAACAGGGACAAAATCCACTGTACTCACTCATACAACAGGACAGAACCCACTGTACTAACTCATAGAACATGACAGAACCCACTGTAATCACTCATAGAACAAGGACAGGACATAATCCACTGTACTCACTCATTGAACAGGTACATAATCCACTGTACTCACTCATAGAACAGGACAGAACCCATTGTACTCACTCATTGAACAGGGACAGAACCCACTGTACTCACTCATAGAACATGACAGAACCCACTGTATTCACTCATAGAACAGGACAGAACCCACTGTACTCACTCATAGAACAGGAACAGAACCCACTGTACTCACTCATAGAACAGGTACAGAACCCACTGTACTCACTCATAGAACAGGTACATAATCCACTGTACTCACTCATAGAACAGGAACAGAACCCACTGTACTCACTCATAGAACAGGTACAGAACCCACTGTACTCACTCATAGAACAGGTACATAATCCACTGTACTCACTCATAGAACAGGTACATAATCCACTGTACTCACTCATAGAACAGGAACATAATCCACTGTACTCACTCATAGAACAGGTACAGAACCCACTGTACTCACTCATAGAACAGGAACATAATCCACTGTACTCACTCATAGAACAGGAACAGGACAGAACCCACTGTACTCACTCATTGAACAGGGACATAATCCACTGTACTCACTCATTGAACCGGGACAGAACCCACTGTACTCACTCATAGAACAGGGACATAATCCACTGTTCTCACTCATAGAACAGGAGAGAACCCGTTGTACTCACTCATAGAACAGGAACATAATCCACTGTACTCACTCATAGAACAGGAACAGGACAGAACCCACTGTACTCACTCATAGAACAGGTACAGAACCCACTGTACTCACTCATAGAACAGGTACAGAACCCACTGTACTCACTCATAGAACAGGTACAGAACCCACTGTACTCACTCATAGAACAGGAACAGAACCCACTGTACTCACTCATAGAACAGGGACAGAACCCACTGTACTCACTCATAGAACAGGAACAGAACCCACTGTACTCACTCAGAGAACAGGTACAGAACCCACTGTACTCACTCATAGAACAGGTACATAATCCACTGTACTCACTCATAGAACAGGAACAGAACCCACTGTACTCACTCATAGAACAGGTACAGAACCCACTGTACTCACTCATAGAACAGGTACATAATCCACTGTACTCACTCATAGAACAGGAACATAATCCACTGTACTCACTCATAGAACAGGTACAGAACCCACTGTACTCACTCATAGAACAGGAACATAATCCACTGTACTCACTCATAGAACAGGAACAGGACAGAACCCACTGTACTCACTCATTGAACAGGGACATAATCCACTGTACTCACTCATTGAACAGGAACAGAACCCACTGTACTCACTCATTGAACAGGGACATAATCCACTGTACTCACTCAAAGAACAGGAACATAACCCACTGTACTCACTCATAGAACAGGAACAGGACAGAACCCACTGTACTCACTCATTGAACAGGGACATAATCCACTGTACTCACTCATAGAACAGGGACATAATCCACTGTACTCACTCCTTGAACAGGGACATAATCCACTGTACTCACTCAAAGAACAGGAACATAACCCACTGTACTCACTCATAGAACAGGAACAGGACAGAACCCACTGTACTCATTCATTGAACAGGGACATAATCCACTGTACTCACTCATTGAACAGGAACAGGACAGAACCCACTGTACTCACTCATAGAACAGGGACAGAACTCACTGTACTCTCTCAAAGAACAGGATAATAATCCACTGTACTCACTCATAGAACAGGAACAGAACCCACTGTACTCACTCATAGAACAGGGACAGAACCCACTGTACTCACTCACTGAACAGGACAGAACCCATTTTACTCACTCATAGAGCAAGAACATAATCCACTGTACTCACTCATTGAACAGGAACAGGACAGAACCCACTGTACTCACTCATAGAACAGGGACAGAACTCACTGTACTCTCTCAAAGAACAGGATAATAATCCACTGTACTCACTCATAGAACAGGAACAGAACCCACTGTACTCACTCACTGAACAGGACAGAACCCACTGTACTCACTCATAGAACAGGGACATAATCCACTGTACTAACTCAAAGAACAGGAACATAACCCACTGTACTCACTCATAGAACAGGAACAGGACATAACCCACTGTACTCACTCATTGAACAGGGACAGAACCCACTGTACTCACTCACTGAACAGGACAGAACCCACTGTACTCACTCATAGAACAGGGACATAATCCACTGTACTAACTCAAAGAACAGGAACATAACCCACTGTACTCACTCATAGAACAGGAACAGGACATAACCCACTGTACTCACTCATTGAACAGGGACAAAATCCACTGTACTCACTCATACAACAGGACAGAACCCACTGTACTAACTCATAGAACATGACAGAACCCACTGTAATCACTCATAGAACAAGGACAGGACATAATCCACTGTACTCACTCATTGAACAGGTACATAATCCACTGTACTCACTCATAGAACAGGACAGAACCCATTGTACTCACTCATTGAACAGGGACAGAACCCACTGTACTCACTCATAGAACATGACAGAACCCACTGTATTCACTCATAGAACAGGACAGAACCCACTGTACTCACTCATAGAACAGGAACAGAACCCACTGTACTCACTCATAGAACAGGTACAGAACCCACTGTACTCACTCATAGAACAGGTACATAATCCACTGTACTCACTCATAGAACAGGAACAGAACCCACTGTACTCACTCATAGAACAGGTACAGAACCCACTGTACTCACTCATAGAACAGGTACATAATCCACTGTACTCACTCATAGAACAGGTACATAATCCACTGTACTCACTCATAGAACAGGAACATAATCCACTGTACTCACTCATAGAACAGGTACAGAACCCACTGTACTCACTCATAGAACAGGAACATAATCCACTGTACTCACTCATAGAACAGGAACAGGACAGAACCCACTGTACTCACTCATTGAACAGGGACATAATCCACTGTACTCACTCATTGAACCGGGACAGAACCCACTGTACTCACTCATAGAACAGGGACATAATCCACTGTTCTCACTCATAGAACAGGACAGAACCCGTTGTACTCACTCATAGAACAGGAACATAATCCACTGTACTCACTCATAGAACAGGAACAGGACAGAACCCACTGTACTCACTCATAGAACAGGTACAGAACCCACTGTACTCACTCATAGAACAGGTACAGAACCCACTGTACTCACTCATAGAACAGGAACAGAACCCACTGTACTCACTCATAGAACAGGGACAGAACCCACTGTACTCACTCATAGAACAGGAACAGAACCCACTGTACTCACTGAGAGAACAGGTACAGAACCCACTGTACTCACTCATAGAACAGGTACATAATCCACTGTACTCACTCATAGAACAGGAACAGAACCCACTGTACTCACTCATAGAACAGGTACAGAACCCACTGTACTCACTCATAGAACAGGTACATAATCCACTGTACTCACTCATAGAACAGGAACATAATCCACTGTACTCACTCATAGAACAGGTACAGAACCCACTGTACTCACTCATAGAACAGGAACATAATCCACTGTACTCACTCATAGAACAGGAACAGGACAGAACCCACTGTACTCACTCATTGAACAGGGACATAATCCACTGTACTCACTCATTGAACAGGAACAGAACCCACTGTACTCACTCATTGAACAGGGACATAATCCACTGTACTCACTCAAAGAACAGGAACATAACCCACTGTACTCACTCATAGAACAGGAACAGGACAGAACCCACTGTACTCACTCATTGAACAGGGACATAATCCACTGTACTCACTCATAGAACAGGGACATAATCCACTGTACTCACTCCTTGAACAGGGACATAATCCACTGTACTCACTCAAAGAACAGGAACATAACCCACTGTACTCACTCATAGAACAGGAACAGGACAGAACCCACTGTACTCACTCATTGAACAGGGACATAATCCACTGTACTCACTCATAGAACAGGGACATAATCCACTGTACTCACTCCTTGAACAGGGACATAATCCACTGTACTCACTCAAAGAACAGGAACATAACCCACTGTACTCACTCATAGAACAGGAACAGGACAGAACCCACTGTACTCACTCATTGAACAGGGACATAATCCACTGTACTCACTCATTGAACAGGAACAGGACAGAACCCACTGTACTCACTCATAGAACAGGGACAGAACTCACTGTACTCTCTCAAAGAACAGGATAATAATCCACTGTACTCACTCATAGAACAGGAACAGAACCCACTGTACTCACTCATAGAACAGGGACAGAACCCACTGTACTCACTCACTGAACAGGACAGAACCCATTTTACTCACTCATAGAGCAAGAACATAATCCATTGTACTCACTCATTGAACAGGAACAGGACAGAACCCACTGTACTCACTCATAGAACATGACAGAACCCACTGTATTCACTCATAGAACAGGACAGAACCCACTGTATTTACTCATAGAACAGGGACATAATCCACTGTACTCACTCATACAACAGGGACAGAACCCACTGTACTCACTCATTGAACAGGAACAGAACCCACTGTACTCACTCATAGAACAGGAACAGGACAGAACCCACTGTACTCACTCATAGAACAGGGACATAATCCACTGTACTAACTCAAAGAACAGGAACATAACCCACTGTACTCACTCATAGAACAGGAACAGGACAGAACCCACTGTACTCACTCATTGAACAGGGACATAATCCACTGTACTCACTCATAGAACAGGACAGAACCCACTGTACTCACTCATAGAACAGGACAGAACCCACTGTACTCACTCATAGAACATGACAGAACCCACTGTAATCACTCATAGAACAAGGACAGGACATAATCCACTGTACTCACTCATTGAACAGGTACATAATCCACTGTACTCACTCATAGAACAGGACAGAACCCATTGTACTCACTCATTGAACAGGTACAGAACCCACTGTACTCACTCATAGAACATGACAGAACCCACTGTATTCACTCATAGAACAGGAACAGGACAGAACCCACTGTACTCACTCATAGAACAGGGACATAATCCACTGTACTAACTCAAAGAACAGGAACATAACCCACTGTACTCACTCATAGAACAGGAACAGGACAGAACCCACTGTACTCACTCATTGAACAGGGACATAATCCACTGTACTCACTCATAGAACAGGACAGAACCCACTGTACTCACTCATAGAACAGGACAGAACCCACTTTACTCACTCATAGAACATGACAGAACCCACTGTAATCACTCATAGAACAAGGACAGGACATAATCCACTGTACTCACTCATTGAACAGGTACATAATCCACTGTACTCACTCATAGAACAGGACAGAACCCATTGTACTCACTCATTGAACAGGGACAGAACCCACTGTACTCACTCATAGAACATGACAGAACCCACTGTACTCACTCATAGAACAGGTACATAATCCACTGTACTCACTCATAGAACAGGAACATAATCCACTGTACTCACTCATAGAACAGGTACAGAACCCACTGTACTCACTCATAGAACAGGAACATAATCCACTGTACTCACTCATAGAACAGGAACAGGACAGAACCCACTGTACTCACTCATTGAACAGGGACATAATCCACTGTACTCACTCATTGAACCGGGACAGAACCCACTGTACTCACTCATTGAACAGGGACATAATCCACTGTTCTCACTCATAGAACAGGACAGAACCCGTTGTACTCACTCATAGAACAGGAACATAATCCACTGTACTCACTCATAGAACAGGAACAGGACAGAACCCACTGTACTCACTCATAGAACAGGTACAGAACCCACTGTACTCACTCATAGAACAGGTACAGAACCCACTGTACTCACTCATAGAACAGGAACAGAACCCACTGTACTCACTCATAGAACAGGGACAGAACCCACTGTACTCACTCATAGAACAGGAACAGAACCCACTGTACTCACTGAGAGAACAGGTACAGAACCCACTGTACTCACTCATAGAACAGGTACATAATCCACTGTACTCACTCATAGAACAGGAACAGAACCCACTGTACTCACTCATAGAACAGGTACAGAACCCACTGTACTCACTCATAGAACAGGTACATAATCCACTGTACTCACTCATAGAACAGGAACATAATCCACTGTACTCACTCATAGAACAGGTACAGAACCCACTGTACTCACTCATAGAACAGGAACATAATCCACTGTACTCACTCATAGAACAGGAACAGGACAGAACCCACTGTACTCACTCATTGAACAGGGACATAATCCACTGTACTCACTCATTGAACAGGGACAGAACCCACTGTACTCACTCATTGAACAGGGACATAATCCACTGTACTCACTCAAAGAACAGGAACATAACCCACTGTACTCACTCATAGAACAGGAACAGGACAGAACCCACTGTACTCACTCATTGAACAGGGACATAATCCACTGTACTCACTCATAGAACAGGGACATAATCCACTGTACTCACTCCTTGAACAGGGACATAATCCACTGTACTCACTCAAAGAACAGGAACATAACCCACTGTACTCACTCATAGAACAGGAACAGGACAGAACCCACTGTACTCACTCATTGAACAGGGACATAATCCACTGTACTCACTCATAGAACAGGGACATAATCCACTGTACTCACTCCTTGAACAGGGACATAATCCACTGTACTCACTCAAAGAACAGGAACATAACCCACTGTACTCACTCATAGAACAGGAACAGGACAGAACCCACTGTACTCACTCATTGAACAGGGACATAATCCACTGTACTCACTCATTGAACAGGAACAGGACAGAACCCACTGTACTCACTCATAGAACAGGGACAGAACTCACTGTACTCTCTCAAAGAACAGGATAATAATCCACTGTACTCACTCATAGAACAGGAACAGAACCCACTGTACTCACTCATAGAACAGGGACAGAACCCACTGTACTCACTCACTGAACAGGACAGAACCCATTTTACTCACTCATAGAGCAAGAACATAATCCATTGTACTCACTCATTGAACAGGAACAGGACAGAACCCACTGTACTCACTCATAGAACATGACAGAACCCACTGTATTCACTCATAGAACAGGACAGAACCCACTGTATTTACTCATAGAACAGGGACATAATCCACTGTACTCACTCATACAACAGGGACAGAACCCACTGTACTCACTCATTGAACAGGAACAGAACCCACTGTACTCACTCATAGAACAGGAACAGGACAGAACCCACTGTACTCACTCATAGAACAGGGACATAATCCACTGTACTAACTCAAAGAACAGGAACATAACCCACTGTACTCACTCATAGAACAGGAACAGGACAGAACCCACTGTACTCACTCATTGAACAGGGACATAATCCACTGTACTCACTCATAGAACAGGACAGAACCCACTGTACTCACTCATAGAACAGGACAGAACCCACTGTACTCACTCATAGAACATGACAGAACCCACTGTAATCACTCATAGAACAAGGACAGGACATAATCCACTGTACTCACTCATTGAACAGGTACATAATCCACTGTACTCACTCATAGAACAGGACAGAACCCATTGTACTCACTCATTGAACAGGTACAGAACCCACTGTACTCACTCATAGAACATGACAGAACCCACTGTATTCACTCATAGAACAGGAACAGGACAGAACCCACTGTACTCACTCATAGAACAGGGACATAATCCACTGTACTAACTCAAAGAACAGGAACATAACCCACTGTACTCACTCATAGAACAGGAACAGGACAGAACCCACTGTACTCACTCATTGAACAGGGACATAATCCACTGTACTCACTCATAGAACAGGACAGAACCCACTGTACTCACTCATAGAACAGGACAGAACCCACTTTACTCACTCATAGAACATGACAGAACCCACTGTAATCACTCATAGAACAAGGACAGGACATAATCCACTGTACTCACTCATTGAACAGGTACATAATCCACTGTACTCACTCATAGAACAGGACAGAACCCATTGTACTCACTCATTGAACAGGGACAGAACCCACTGTACTCACTCATAGAACATGACAGAACCCACTGTATTCACTCATAGAACAGGACAGAACCCACTGTACTTACTCATAGAACAGGGACATAATCCACTGTTCTCACTCATAGAACAGGACAGAACCCATTGTACTCACTCATAGAACAGGAACATAATCCACTGTACTCACTCATAGAACAGGTACAGAACCCACTGTACTCACTCATAGAACAGGTACAGAACCCACTGTACTCACTCATAGAACAGGTACAGAACCCACTGTACTCACTCATTGAACAGGGACATAATCCACTATTCTCACTCATAGAACAGGACAGAACCCACTGTTCTCACTCATAGAACAGGAACTTAATCCACTGTACTCACTCATAGAACAGGAACAGGACAGAACCCACTGTACTCACTCATAGAACAGGTACAGAACCCACTGTACTCACTCATAGAACAGGTACAGAACCCACTGTACTCACTCATTGAACAGGGACATAATCCACTATTCTCACTCATAGAACAGGAACTTAATCCACTGTACTCACTCATAGAACAGGAACAGGACAGAACCCACTGTACTCACTCATAGAACAGGTACAGAACCCACTGTACTCACTCATAGAACAGGTACAGAACCCACTGTACTCACTCATAGAACAGGTACAGAACCCACTGTACTCACTCATAGAACAGGTACAGAACCCACTGTACTCACTCATAGAACAGGAACAGAACCCACTGTACTCACTCATAGAACAGGGACAGAACCCACTGTACTCACTCATAGAACAGGAACAGAACCCACTGTACTCACTCATAGAACAGGAACAGAACCCACTGTACTCACTCATAGAACAGGAACAGAACCCACTGTACTCACTCATAGAACAGGTACAGAACCCACTGTACTCACTCATAGAACAGGTACATAATCCACTGTACTCACTCATAGAACAGGAACAGAACCCACTGTACTCACTCATAGAACAGGTACAGAACCCACTGTACTCACTCATAGAACAGGTACATAATCCACTGTACTCACTCATAGAACAGGAACATAATCCACTGTACTCACTCATAGAACAGGTACAGAACCCACTGTACTCACTCATAGAACAGGAACATAATCCACTGTACTCACTCATAGAACAGGAACAGGACAGAACCCACTGTACTCACTCATTGAACCGGGACAGAACCCACTGTACTCACTCATAGAACAGGGACATAATCCACTGTTCTCACTCATAGAACAGGACAGAACCCATTGTACTCACTCATTGAACAGGTACATAATCCACTGTACTCACTCATTGAACCGGGACAGAACCCACTGTACTCACTCATAGAACAGGGACATAATCCACTGTATTCACTCATAGAACAGGGACAGGACAGAACCCACTGTACTCACTCATAGAACAGGGACAGAACCCACTGTATTCACTCATAGAACAGGGACAGAACCCACTGTACTCACTCATAGAACAGGGACAGAACCCACTGTATTCACTCATAGAACAGGGACAGGACAGAACCCACTGTACTCACTCATAGAACAGGGACAGAACCCACTGTACTCACTCATAGAACAGGGAGAGAACCCACTGTACTCACTCATAGAACAGGACAGAACCCACTGTACTCACTCATAGAACAGGGAGAGAACCCACTGTACTCACTCATAGAACAGGACAGAACCCACTGTACTCACTCATAGAACTCTGCAGCCGGCGTCATCTTGTACTTGGCATAAGACGTCCCGTTGCCCAGGAAGGATCCGTTTAGTAGCTTGGGGTCTGTGCAGTTCGGACTGTTCCAGGCGTTTCCACAATGGAGCCAGGGCAGCTCACTGGTCATAGAGGAGAACAGGTAGTACAGGGACCAGGCTATGATGACGTTGTAGTAGAAACCCACATACAACGCTATGATGATCACAGTGTAGCCCACACCTGAGGGAGGGAGGGAGGGATATGAACGAGAGAAACAGAGAGAGAAACAGAGAGCAGAGAGAGAGAGAGAGAGAGAGAATGGTTACATACTGTAGGTTACATAGGGTTGCAGAGGGTGGAATGCTGCTACTCCTGTGTAATGCCAATCATAAATGTATATGTGTGAGGGAACACAAATATCAAACCAAACTATGCAGCATGTATCCACAAGACCTTGGACAGCAGAGACTACTGAAAAACAAGCACAGCAGTGGAATACCAGCTAGTATTATGTAAAAAAAATAACTTGAGGAAATGTGAGGATTCAACCACTTATTTCACCTGATTCAATGTATTATTTGAGCAACATGTGATGTGCTATAACTCTACCATCAGAACAAGCAGCAGATGAACTTAACAACGTCAGTTTAACATTGTCTTTTTTACTTTTACCCCTTTTTCTCCCCAATTTCATGGTATCCAATTGGTAGTTACAGTCTTGTCGCTGCAACTCCCGTATGGACACAGAGCCATGCGTCCTCCGAAACACAACACAACCAAGCTGCACTGCTTCTTGACACAATGCCCGCTTAACCTGGAAGCCAGCCACACCAACGTGTCAGAGGAAACACCGTACACCTGGCGACTGTGTCCGCGTGCATGCGCCCGGCCCGCCAAAGGAGTCGCTAGAGCGCAGTGGGACAAGGACATCCCTGCCGGCCAAACAACAATATACAATAGACAATGTGTAACATACTGTAAATCACAACACTGCCTGTAAACTTCTGGTGAAGCTTTCAGGTTCAACAGTTCAGATGTCATGGTGTGTGTGGTAACAGTATGTCATGGTGTGTGTGGTAACAGTATATCATGGTGTGTGTGGTAACAGTATGTCATGGTGTGTGTGGTAACAGTATGTCATGGTGTGTGTGGTAACAGTATGCCATGGTGTGTGTGGTAACAGTATGGTTACAGTATGTCATGGTGTGTGTGGTAACAGTATGCCATGGCATACTGTACCATGGCATACTGTACTACCTGTTCTCCTCTATGACCATATGCCATGGTGTGTGTGGTAACAGTATGCCATGGTGTGTGTGGTAACAGTATGCCATGGTGTGTGTGGTAACAGTATGCCATGGTGTGTGTGGTAACAGTATGCCATGGTGTGTGTGGTAACAGTATGCCATGGTGTGTGTGGTAACAGTATGCCATGGTGTGTGTGGTAACAGTATGCCATGGTGTGTGTGGTAACAGTATGCCATGGTGTGTGTGGTAACAGTATGTCATGGTGTGTGTGGTAACAGTATGTCATGGTGTGTGTGGTAACAGTATGCCATGGTGTGTGTGGTAACAGTATGCCATGGTGTGTGTGGTAACAGTATGCCATGGTGTGTGTGGTAACAGTATGTCATGGTGTGTGTGGTAACAGTATGTCATGGTGTGTGTGGTAACAGTATGCCATGGTGTGTGTGGTAACAGTATGCCATGGTGTGTGTGGTAACAGTATGCCATGGTGTGTGTGGTAACAGTATGCCATGGTGTGTGTGGTAACAGTATGCCATGGTGTGTGTGGTAACAGTATGCCATGGTGTGTGTGGTAACAGTATGCCATGGTGTGTGTGGTAACAGTATGCCATGGTGTGTGTGGTAACAGTATGCCATGGTGTGTGTGGTAACAGTATGCCATGGTGTGTGTGGTAACAGTATGCCATGGTGTGTGTGGTAACAGTATGCCATGGTGTGTGTGGTAACAGTATGCCATGGTGTGTGTGGTAACAGTATGCCATGGTGTGTGTGGTAACAGTATGCCATGGTGTGTGTGGTAACAGTATGCCATGGTGTGTGTGGTAACAGTATGCCATGGTGTGTGTGGTAACAGTATGCCATGGTGTGTGTGGTAACAGTATGCCATGGTGTGTGTGGTAACAGTATGCCATGGTGTGTGTGGTAACAGTATGCCATGGTGTGTGTGGTAACAGTATGCCATGGTGTGTGTGGTAACAGTATGCCATGGTGTGTGTGGTAACAGTATGCCATGGTGTGTGTGGTAACAGTATGCCATGGTGTGTGTGGTAACAGTATGCCATGGTGTGTGTGGTAACAGTATGCCATGGTGTGTGTGGTAACAGTATGCCATGGTGTGTGTGGTAACAGTATGCCATGGTGTGTGTGGTAACAGTATGCCATGGTGTGTGTGGTAACAGTATGCCATGGTGTGTGTGGTAACAGTATGCCATGGTGTGTGTGGTAACAGTATGCCATGGTGTGTGTGGTAACAGTATGCCATGGTGTGTGTGGTAACAGTATGTCATGGTGTGTGTGGTAACAGTATGCCATGGTGTGTGTGGTAACAGTATGTCATGGTGTGTGTGGTAACAGTATGCCATGGTGTGTGTGGTAACAGTATGCCATGGTGTGTGTGTGGTAACAGTATGTCATGGTGATAAGGCTGTCAGTAGTAAAACTAATCAACAAACAGCCTTTATGTGTCCATCTTCATTACAATGCATATCTATGTTTCTACAGTATATCTACTGTATGTTTATTGTTGTACAGTGTCTTGAGATTTACTGGATACTTCTAAAAAACCACATCTCTCCTTCCTCGCTCCTCTGATCAAGGCTTTTGGAAAAGTGGGCAGGGAGAGCTGAAGACAGGAAAATGAAAAAGAGAGGTACTGTATATAGGAGAAAGGAGAGATGAACGAAGGAGATTATAGGGAAAACCCACTGGGTACAAACTGGTTGAATCAATGTTGTTTCGATGTAATCTGTCAACGTATTGTGACGTGGACTCTGTGTGTAAAATACATTGGATTTGCAGCACCTCTTACTGGGCAGCACCTCTTACTGGAGAATGTCTCTATCTACAGCTATCTCTTTGGTCTCCCAACCAGGGTTTTAAAAAAGCCCAGCCGTGCTTTGCTTTGAAATGTATCACTGACACCATTGTACTATCGTGAGAATGAGAGATCTCCACTTAAAAACTAAATAGATTCACTGTTGCTATTAAAGTCATTTCCAAAGGGTAGGTTTAACAGAGGTTTAACATATAGCATTGATGATACTATTTAGGCCTATATAGCCATTGCATCAACAACTATTGTTTCAATTCAACTTAAAAATAGACAATAAATAGGCCATGGTGGCGAAGTAATTACAATATAGCAATTAAACACTGGAATGGTAGATGTGCAGAAGATGAATGTGCAAGTAGGGATACTGGGGTGCAAAGGAGCAAGATAAATAAATAAATACAGTATGGGGATGAGGTAGGTAGCTAGATGGGCTGTTTACAGATGGGCTATGTACAGGTGCAGTGATCTGTGAGCTGCTCTGACAGCTGGTGCTTAAAGCTAGTGAGGGAGATATGAGTCTCCAGCTTCAGAGATTTTTGCAGTTCGTTCCAGTCATTGGCAGCAGAGAACTGGAAGGAAAGACGACCAAAGGAGGAATTGGCTTTGGGGGTGACCAGTGAGATATACCTGCTGGAGCGCGTGCTATGAATTGGTGCTGCTATGGTGACCAGTGAGCTGAGATAAGGCGGGGCTTTACCTAGCAGAGACTTGTAGATAACCTGTAGCCAGTGGGTTTGATCACTTGCATCATGTATATACTTTTAATGTAATCTCAACTGCAATCCAGGTCATTTGGTTGTGCTATTACATGAAGCTGTCACGTTAGTCGTAAGAACTGGACCAAGGCGCAGCGTACGTAGCGTTCCACATCTTTATTATAAAGTGAAACTACAGCAAATACAAAACAATAAACGAACAAACGAAACGTGAAGCAATTGAAGTGCTCACAGGCAACTACACATAAACAAAACAAGATCCCACAAAACACAGTGGGGAAATGGCTGCCTAAATATGATTCCCAATCAGAGACAATGAAAAACAGCTGCCTCTGATTGGGAACCATACCAGGCCAACAAAGAAATAGACAACCTAGATTACCCACCCTAGTCACACCCCGACCTAACCAAAATAGAGAATAAAAGGCTCTCTATGGTCAGGGCGTGACAGAAGCACAGTGATAACACATTAAGTTGTTGTATTAATCAGCAAATTCACTGTCATTATGTTCCCATTTCAACTTTTTGTGCTTTTAAAATGGCTTAAAGTGCATTGATACACATTTAGGTGACACCTTAAACAAAACCAGACATTGGTTTTGCTTTTAAATGGTTGAACGCATACTGACCATGTTTACATGCACATCATTATCCCGTTATTATTCAGGATACTCAAGTATTCTGTGTTTGAGTTGACACATATAAACATCACATCCAGTTACAATAACCTGAAAAAGCTTGAATCCCGGCTATAAGAAACCTGGATAAGATGCCTGGGACAGGCTGATTTAAGACGGGATACTGTGGCATGTAAACATCCTATCCCATTTACTGTTGTTTCTGTGGTCTGTGCTGTCAGGCTCAGTTTCACATATCAGGAGTGTTGTGTGATGATGTTTTCATCTGATTGTCAAACTAATCACTTCAAAAAATAGGTTACCTGCTCAGTTCGATCCACAAAAATAATTCCATAAGAATTTAGCCTACTATAATTAATTTACTACAATTTAAATTACGTTTCTGATTATAATTTCCGACATTTGGGAGGCCAAATTATAATTTCCAGCATTTGCCATTTGTTTGTCAACTAAAGATTGATACATGCAGCTTCTCTTCTGTCATAACTTCTGCCTAGTTACATCTTCTGCCTAGTTAAATAAATGTTAAATAAAAAATGTTAAAAAATGACTTGTTGCCCCAGAAGACTAAATAAAGTAGTGCTCACCAGAATAATGTCTTCCATGGATAAAATGAATGCATTAGTAATCTAGTTAACACCGGTAAAGTTGTCTGTTCAAATGGCATCAGTTTGACCTGTTTTAAGGAAATGAAAAGCTGAGAAAACGATGAAACATGTTTCGGATAAGACTTTAGTTCGTCTTCGGTGCATAATTTATGTGGTTGAAATACTGTCTGCTTGCATAACAGTGTGAAAGATAACACATTACACAAGCATTTGCATTTTCTCAAGATATGCTGAAAGAAAGAAATTATATTTCTTAACTACTGTTCCCGAGACAAAATTAGCATTTGTTGTATAATTTCACTGCAAGAAATGCATAATTCTGCAAGAGTTAATATTATATTACACTACATGTGAGAGGTTATAGGCCTACAGTCAGTGTCCATAGTTCAGTTACTATTCCATTTAACCCAAATGAACTTAAATTAGAAGTATTCCGTTTATTCATGGATACAGGGATACTCACGAGCGGGATATACCATCTATATTACGGCCGTAATTTTTGCTGGACCCCAGGAAGAGTAGCTTCTGCCTTGGCAGCAGCTAATGGGGATCCATAAAACTGACAAAATATCAAAGGTGCATGTAAACAGCTTATACCGAATAAGACCTTAAGCAGGATATGAGCTACTATCCGGAATACTTTGCGCCTTTAAACGTGGTCACTGATAACACATGGGTAATTCAACAAACTTTTGGCTGTCTTTTTGAGTGGGTGAATATAGGTTGCAATCTCATTCATCAACATCTTGTCAACATTGTCCCTATTGAAATGATGTGGTGTGCCCACTGGGAAGGAACATTAAAAGAGCGGGGAAAGGAAGGAGGGGAAAGGACAAGTGGTGAGTGAAAAAAGAGAGAGATGTTCAAAGATAGAGAAGAAAAGAGAGGCCAGGAGCCTTGAGAAGGTGAGAGGTGGGAGATGAGGCAGAGATCAGGAAAGAGATGGAATACAGAGATGGGAGAGAGAGAGAAAGCTCACCTTTAAAGACAGGGCAGATCTTCCAGACTGTAGCAGCTCCTTCCCTATTGTACTGTCCCAGGGCTAGTTCCATATAGAACAGAGGCATCCCAGCAATCACCAGGAACAGAATGTAGGGGATTAGAAAGGCACCTGAAATCATGACAAAAACCCACAAAACAAAGTTTTTGAACGTGATCCTTTTGGCATTTGTGTTGCAGCCAAGATAACATATTTAACATTTTGTGGGTGTTTTTCGCCCTAGCAATTTGTGTTGATGATGATATCTAAAGAAAAATCACATGAAACAGACATCGACATGGACTCTCCAGGCACAGACAGTGAATTGTCCATGCTTGGTAGCTTTTAATGTTCCAGTGAATTCTAGGAAGAATAAAATTCCCTTCATCTGGTATAATAAAAAATATATTGTATGCAACATTTTAACAAAGAGCTGAGCGTTGGGCTGCATTACAGCCTTTCAGAGAGCGCCAAATGAACATGACCCACAGCTGAAGAGTTGGCACCACAGGACACAACACTGCAACACAGTTCACCAGATAAAGATACACATGTCTATTTTCACCACGTGAAGTGTAATGCTGCCAAAGGGGACAGGAAATCTAGTAAACACTAGTAATCACTGTTATTACAACAAGCTACTGAAGGTCTGTGGTGGCAAACCCAAAATGTCACTTTGTAATTAACAAGGACCTTTGGTTTGTTAACATTCACTCGGCTCGATTATAGATATATTCAGGTGCAGATTTGATGTTTTCTCTTGTTTTGGACACTTGTTTTGGTCATTGTTGGCAATCACTCATCTCTGTAGTTAGCCTTTGCTTTGTTGTTCATTCTTCAGATTTGTCATAACCCAGACTGGCACTTCTAACAGATGTTATCTAAAACTCTTCTTAACAAACAAATGCAGCACACATATTACAAGTGATTTGCTTACATGTTCCACCACCACTACTGAGCCACTGAAATATGTCTAAACCAATATTATTTGCTCTTAACCTGGTCTCAGAGCATTTTGTATTATTATGTACGTAAATCCGAGGCATTACATGTAGTATATGTTAAGAATCACAATTCGTATTAAATGTTACAAATATATAAACGTACAATATGTTACGAATTTGCAGAACTTATGATATGTTACAAATTCTAGCTAGGTGGCTAATGTTAGCTATCTGGCTAACTTTATCTAGGCTAGGGGTTAGGGTTAAGATTATGAGTTAGGTTAAAGGTTAGCTAAAAGGGATAAGGTTTGGGAAAGGTTAGCTAACATGCTAAGTATTTGCAAAGTAGCAAGTAGATGAAAAGTAGCTAATGAGCTAATGTTGTATGTAATGAGATTCGAACTCGCAACCTTTGGATTGCTAGAAGTTAGCATTATAAGCCCACCCAGCCCAACCATCTGTCTTATGTAACCATACCAAAAGTAACACGTCATACTAATTTGAGTGTCAGGGATACATTTTTACTATGTTAAGTCTAGATTATGAGACCAGGCTGTAACTCTTAACGGTCTAGACCACATATCGAGGCCTGCAGGCTGGATCTGGCCCTCGATCCCATTCAAAATTCCAAAACCAATAGTTAGGACAATTGTTTAGCAAATTTTGACTGCGAGGAAATATAATACATTTTAAGTGTGGCCCCCCCAGACCCTGGTGAAGACCGAATGCGGCCCGCGGGAAAAATGGGTTCTACACCGCTGATCTAGACAGATTTAATTTAAGTTATTAATTATTTACATATTTGCATAGCTATCTGTTCAACTGTGAGTATTTAAATATTTCCTAACATGTGCCATCAGCAATAAAGCACTTACGAGCCAGCAACTGGTGTGAATGGGTTATAAATCAACCCTTTACAGTAAGATACAGTAGCACCCAGATACAGTGAATGTATTTGCAGTTGAGTCAACCACACTGACCTGAATGAATTTATGCAGTGAGGTATTTCCGTTTCCCTCTTACCAGCAAAGCCTCTTGGCTCAAGAAAGCCTGCGCAAAGCTATTTGGAGATTTCAAAAAAATCACTGACTAGTAGTGACTGGTACGTATGGTAGCATACAAACTAACAGATTGGCACATTTTATCATAAACTCACGAAGAAAGTTATTTCACAACAGTAAAACAAACTTGATATTAGTTCCAAAGCAGTCTTGCGTTGCCATACCAAGCCTGGTTCTCTACGAGGATAGCTCCAAAGGAACCTGGGAAAGTCTTAACAGTAGTCTTTACAGAAGTTATAACAGTTCACTCACCACCTCCATTCTTGTAGCAGAGGTAAGGGAATCTCCAGACATTGGCCAAGTCCACTGCGAAGCCTATGACGGATAGGAGAAAGTCTATTTTCTTTCCCCATGTTTCTCTCTCCTCCAGCTCCTCAGCCGTGCAGGGGGTGCCGTGCGTGCTGGGGGTGGGCATGATGGTCGAACTGGTATACTGGACCCCATTTTGGTCCTTCACCAGTATCAGTTCCACTTCCTTCTTCTCCACATTGCAGGGTTTCAGCGGGGCCACTGATGACAGCTTGTGGTCTGGCAGGACCTGGATGTTCATCTTTTCTCCGGTGTCGGTGTGCAGCTCGCCGACGGCCTTGTGCTCTCACCGCACGGAGGGAGTATCCGTGGCGGAGGTGATGCTCGCGCTGCAGTGGACCGTGATGACGATGGGAGACCCGCTAGCGTGGAAAGGCAAACTCTGCATAAGTGACTATTTTCTCCACGAACTACAGTGGACTCCACCGCATTCATCGGCTAGAGAGGTAAAAAAATAGTTTGCAGAGGTGGAATAGTTATGATAAGTTTTATAGCTACACTAGCGCACAGAGAGGAATAGGCAATATATGGGTGATAGAAAAGGATTTCCATTTTTTCAGAAACCTCAGTCATATTTTACAAATACATTGTCTTATATTATATTAAATCATATAAACTACTAGTCATGCAATTGGAAACATATTTCAAAATGTTAAAATAAACGTAAATAACAGGTGAACGTCGTAGAATAGGCTTAGGCTATTCCATTGCTCCTGCGTATTTCTCATAATCCCCGTGCGTATTTCTTGAACGCAGCTAAGCAACATTGGTTAATCAATCAAATTGATACAAACTGGCAGCAATACACCATAAAATATCAGTTAAAAGTACAATAGTATAGTCAGTGATGGATAGTATCGTTATTAAAGCACATTAAACCCCGCATAAATAGAAGAAGAGCCACGGTTGGTCCGTACTTGTGAAGCTACGGACACCTCTCCATGACCCGTTGCTGCTGTCGTCCTGCTGCGTCTGAGGAGAGACTGCCCATTCTGATGGAACTTTATGACTCGCCTTCTCATGAGAGATAGACGATATACATTCAGAGCTTTTAAATCAGCTTGCTCTCTCTCTCCACGTGATTTTTTATAATTGAAAATGTTCTTTCTGCTCCTCCCTTCATGTTGGATCTTTCTTGGCACGCCGTCGCCACTGTTGTGAAGTGCGCGCCAACATGCGCCCTGGTCTCACCTCGCTAAACCCGCAGCACCAGTCCTAAAGGAATATACACTACATGACCAAAAGTATGTGGACACCTGTTCATCAAACATCTCACCCCAAAATCATGGGCATTAATATGGAGTTGGTCCCCCCTTTGCTGCAATGACAGCCTCCACTCTTCTGGGAAGGCTTCCCACTAAATGTTGGGACATTGCTGCAGGGACTTGATTCCATTCAGCCGCAAGAGCATTAGTAAGGTCAGGCACTGATATTAGCCGATTAGGCCTGGCTCGCAATCGGCGTTCCAATTCATCCCAAAGGTGTTCGATGAGATTGAGTTTAGGGCTTCTGTGCAGGCCAGTCAAGTTCTTCCACACCGATCTCGACAAACAATTTCTGTATGAACCTCACTTTGTGCACAGGGGCATTGTCATGCTGAAAGAGGAAAGAGCCTTCCCCAAACTGTTGCCACAAAGTTGGAAGCACAGAGCCGTCTAGAATGTCATTGTATGCTGTAGTGTTAAGACTTCCCTTTAATGCAACTAAGGGGCCTACTACGAACCATGAAAAACATCCCCAGAATATTATTCCTTCCCCACTAAACTTTACAGTTGGCACTACAAATTGGGGTAGGTAGCGTTCTCCTGCCAAACCCAGATTCAACCGTCGGACTGCCAGATGATAAAGTGTGATTCATCACTCCAGAGAACGCGTTTCCACTGCTCCAGAGTACAATGGCGGTGAGCTTTACACCACTCCAGGTGACGCTTGGCATTGCGCATGGTGATCTTAGGCTTGTGTGCGGATACTCGGCCATGGAAACCCATTTCATGAAGCTCCTGACGAATAGTTCTTGAGCTTAAGTTGCTTCCAGAGGCAGTTTGGAACTCGGTAGTGAGTGTCCCAACCAAGGACAAACGCTTTTTATGTGCTACGCGCTTCAACACTCCGCAGTCCTGTTCTGTGAGCTTGTGTGGCCTACCACTTTACACGTGAGCCGTTGTTGCTCCTAGACATTTCGACTTCACAATAACATCACTTACAGTTGATTAGGGCAGCTCTAGCAGGGCAGACATTTGACGAACTGACTTGTTGGAAGAGTGGCATCCCATGACGGTGCCATGTTGAAAGTCATTGAGCTCTTCATTAAGGCCATTCTACTGCCAATGTTTGTCTATGGAAATTGCAAAGCTGTGTGCTTGATTTTATACACCTGTCAGCAATGGGTGTGGCTAAAATAGCCGAATCAACTAATTTGAAGGGGTGTCAAACATACTTTTGTATATACAGTGCATTCGGAACGTATTCAGGCCCATTGACTTATTCCACATTTTATTATATTACAGCCTTATTCTAAAATTGATTAAATCCTTTTTTTCCTCGTCAAACTACACACAATACCACATAATGACAAAACAAAAACAGGATTATTGTTTTTTTTGCAAATGTAAAAAAATAAAATGGAAATATCACATTTGCACAAGTATTCAGACCCTTTACACTTTTTGTTGAAGCACCTTTGGCAGCGATTATAGCCTTGAGTCTTCTTGGGTATGACGCTACAAGCTTGGCACACCTGTATTTGGGGAGTTTCTCCCATTTTTCTCTGCAGATCCTCTCAAGCTCTGTCTGGTTGGATGGGGAGCGTCGCTGCACAGCTATTTTCAGGTCTCTCCAGGTTCAAGTCCGGACTCTGGGTGGGCCACTCAAGGACATTCAGAGACTTGTCCCGAAGCCACTCCTGCACTGTCTAGGCTGTGTGCTTAGGGTCATTGTCCTGTTGGAAGGTGAACCTTTGCCCCAGTCTGATGTCCTGAGCACTGTGGAGAAAGTTTTCATCAAGGATCTCTCAGTACTTTGTTCCATTCATCTGTCCCTTGATCCTGACTAGTCTCTCAGTCCCTGCCGCTGAAAAACATCAACACATCATGATGCTGCCATCCCCACGCTTCACCATTGGGATGGTGCCAGGTTTCCTCCAGACGTGACGCTTGACATTCAGGCCAAAGAGTTCAATCTTGGTTTCGTCAGACCAGAGAATCTTGTTTCTCATGGTCTGAGAGTCATTTAGGTGTCTTTTGGCAAACTCCAAGCGGGCTGTCATGTGCCTTTTACTGAGGAGTGGCTTCCGTCTGGCCACTCTACCATAAAGGCCTGATTGGTAGAGTGCTGGACAGATGGTTGTCCTTCTGGAAGGTTCTCCCATCTCCACAGAGGAACTGTGGAGCTCTGTCAGAGTGACCATCGGGTTCTTGGTCATCTCCCTGACCAAGACCCTTCTCCCCTGATTGCTCAGTTTGTCCGGGCTGCCAGCTCTAGGAAGAGTCTTGGTGGTTCCAAACTTCTTACATTGATGGAGGCCACAGTGTTCTTGGGGACCTTCAATTGTTTACAGAATTGGTTTGGTACCCTTCCCCAGATCTGTGCCTTGACACAATCCTGTCTCGGAGCTCTACGGACAATTCCATCGACCTCATGGCTTGGTTTTTGCTCTGACATACACTGTCAACTGTGGGACCTTATATAGACAGGTGTGTACCTTTCCAAATCATGTCCAAACAATTGAATTTACCACAGGTGAACTCCAATGAAGTTGTAGAAACATCTCAAGGATGATCAATGGAAACAGAATGCACCTGAGCTCAATTTCGAGTATCATAGCAAAGGGTCTGAATACTTATGTAATTAAAGTATTTCAGTAATTATTTTGATTGTTTTTTTTGCAATAATTTCAAAAAAACTGTTTTCACTTTTTCATTATGGTGTATTGTGTGTAAATTGATGAAGGGAAAACATAATTGTATACATTTTAGAATAAGGCTGTAACGTAACAAAATGTGGAAAAAGGGAAGGGGTGTGAATACTTTCCGAATACACATGTGTACATATGTAACAGTGTAGGTTCCGTCCCTCTCTTCGCCCCAACCTGGGCTCGAACCAGGGACCCTTGCACACATCAACAACTGACACCCACGAAGCATCGTTACCCATCGCGCCACAAAAGCTGCGGCCCTTGCAACGCAAGGGGAAACCCTACTTCAAGTCTCAGAGCGAGTGACGTCACTGATTGAAATGCTATTAGCGCGCACCACCGCTAACTAACTAGCCATTTCACATCGGTTACACATACACATTGAATTTAATCCGTGGTAAATTCAGCATAGGATACAGAGAATGCAATAGGCCTTCTTCTCACGCAATTAGATTTGGATTACTTATTAAAGCAATTTTCAATAGGATATTTAGAAGTGTTGACAGACTTAATTTTATTCATTTTTGTAGCATATTGAAGCCATTACATTTTTTGGAAAGTATGAACATTTAAAAATGACAATTCTATTTTTGTTCTATTTTGATATTTTCTAAAATTGTTTTTTCTTTTACCGAAAGCAAGAAAATAAAAACTTATTTCAGAAATGTTTTAATTTGGACTTTATTTATTTGTTTCTTCTCTCAACTAAATATATTGAATTACAGTTTTCTAAGAAGCGGTAAAAGCACTGTGTTCCATACGTAATTAAATAACACACCAGCTTTTGCCATGGGCAATGATTTCTATTAGATATGGTTGACCAGTTCATCCCATTAAAGTCAATGAATGTCCCCTTAAAGCTCTCCAGTGCTTTCCAGGCTTCTCTTATAAAACTTAAAAGGGCTGTTTGGGGGCGTTTTGTTTGTAAAGATTAAATAATGTTATTAGTGGTGTTTTCCACTGTGGTATCTTGGATTTATTTCCTCCCATTTAACAGAGTTGTGAAGGTAGGCTACATTTGAATAGGTGAACCCAGGACAAACAGATGGCAAACAATACCTACAAAATCTGTCTAAAGTTCATGTTTTGATTCATTTAAAGGCCTATTCATGTTAAAGAATAAATGGCAATAGAAAAACATGCACTAACCAAGGACTGAATCTTAACATACATAATGTGAATTTCCATACACATCTTCCATTGATATCAATGTATTAAGATAGCCGGGAATACAAACTTGTGGAACATATCAGTTTGGTTTCCAGGCTTGTATTACGCAACAGTTGAAGTGACGTCTCAGGATAGATTTTCGGCCTTGGTGACATATTACATCCTTACACTTCGATGGATAGGCTGTCCAGCGTTGTGCCTGGCTGTCAGCCTAGAAGATGACCTGTAACTGGAGATGGATTGCGGTGATGGCCTAGATCAGCTCTACGGTGCTCTGGTTGTCTCGACAGGGGCATATTTGTCCTCCAAAACCACAGCAGTTATGATAACCTCTGACACCAACCCACATGACATGGAGCACCATCATTCTGTCATAAGGAAGCTTCCCTTCCTTTTAGATGCAGATCCTAGTGACCTAGGTCAAGGATAACTACTAACACCCAGGCCGGCATTTACTGCTGCCTTACCCTTATTTCTGAATCCCATTCTAACTGCTCACGGCAAAGCAATCTCTTCCCTCCCTTCTGGCCTCTATCAACCATCCCTTCCAGGCCCCTGCAGCCAGTCTGTCTTCCTCCATGCCTGTCTGCCTGCCTCCATGCCTGTCTGCCTGCCTCCATGCCTGTTTCTCTGTCTGTCTGTCTGTCTGTCTGCCTACCTACCTACCTACCTACCTACCTGCCTATCTGACTGTCTGTGTGTCTGTCTGTCTGCCTGTCTGTATGTGTCTCTGTCTGTCTGTCTGTCTGTCTGTCTGTCTGTCTGTCTGTCTGTCTGTCTGTCTGTCTGTCTGTCTGTCTGTCTGTCTGTCTGTCTGTCTGTCTGTCTGTCTGTCTGTCTGTCTGTCTGTGTTCCTGTCTGTGTTCCTGTCTGTCTGTCTGTGTTCCTGTCTGTCTGCCTGCCTGCCTTTCTGTCTCTGTGTACCAGCATCCGTCCATCCATCTGCCTACCCGCCTGTCTCCTTCCCTTCCTCTCCCTCTCTTCCTTCCCTCTGTCTTCTATCTGCCACGGGGCCTCTTCTCTCCATGGGCCAGCTAGATCCTGATCTCAGATCAGATGAGGTTGATGAGACGTGAAATGTCTCTCACAACAGTCCAGAAAGGCCCCAGCCTCCTCTAGGACCACAGCCAGCCAGACCCCTGTGCTCTCTGTCCACACCGCTCTCCATCTTCCAGGCCTGCCCTGCCATCGGAGGACCACCCCATCTCTTAACCCTGGAAAGAGCAGAGGCAGGTCCACCTCTGCCTGGTTATTCAGGCTCAGTCCAAGTGACTCAGGCAAGAGAGTGGAGAAATGTTGTTTGAGCTAGGATGAGTAGGTCACTTTACTTTAGACTGTTTTCAATATGTTTTTGAGATTAAATGAAATGAGCGGTTCCTTAAGTACCATGTTCTTATGTTTCATATTGTACTGAATGCATTGCCAAATAATGCATTGCCAAAGTTATATGGCATTCAAGTTGATTTCCATGCACTTGTAATATGAACTTAGGCTACAGCACTTTATGTTTCTTTATAGATTTAGCCCACATTAAGAAATACTAAAGTTTACTATGGAATACTTCAGTACTTAATATAGAGTTCTGTAGTAAACTGTAGTATAATGTAGAATACTATACTAGACACTGTAATATCCCTCGATCATGTGAACAACTTAGTATAGAATTTTGCAGTATACTGTAGAATACTATAGTAAATATGTCACGTCCTGGCCAGTATATAAGGTTAATTGTTTTGTAGTTTGGTCAGGGCGTGACAGAGGGTATTTGTTTTATGTGGTTCAGGGTGGTGTGTTTGGTTTAAGGGTGTTTGATTTAGTATTTCCGGGGTTTTGGTTTATAGTCTATGTGTATGTATTTCTATGTCTAGTCTGGTGAGTGTGTTTCTATGTTGGTTAATTGGGGTTGGGACTCTCAGTTGAAGGCAGGTGTTGTCTATCTGCCTTTGATTGAGAGTCCCATATATAGGGGTGTGTTTGTGATTTGTGGGTGATTGTTCTGTGTTAAGCTTAGCTTGGCCAGACTGTTTGTAGTAGTAGTAGTTGTTCGTTCGTTCGTTTCTTTGTTATTTTTGTACGTTCATTTTTTGTAGTCAATAAAACTCAAGATGAGCATACACGTACCTGCTGCGTATTGGTCCTCTTTCACCGACGTCAACCTTGACAGAATCACCCACCACTCAAGGACCAAGCAGCAGAGGAAGGAGCAGACGGCGTTCGAGTTGGACTGGCGGGAGAAGTGGACTTGGGAAGAAATTCTGGACGGGGCCGGACCTTGGCATCAGGCTGGGGATTATCAGCGCCCGCAGTGGGAAATTGAGGCAGCCAAGGCAGAGAGGTGATGGTACGAGGGCAGAGACGCGCTGAGGGAGAAGCACGAGAGGCACCCCCAAGATTTTTTTGGGGGGGGGCACACGGGTAGTTTGGCTAGGCGAAGGAAGAGCCGGAAGCCAGCTACCCGTGGTTATATGGAGGAGCGTATGAGGTGGGGAGCGCCATGTTTTGCTGAGAAGCGCACTATCTCACCCATACGCACGCACAGTCCGGTGCGAGTTATTCCAGCCCCTCGCAGGTGCCGTGCTAGAGCGGGCATCCAGCCTGGTAGGAGGATGCCTGCGCAGCGCATCTGGTCGCCGGTACGCCTCCGAGGACCAGGCTACCCAACTCCCGCTCTACGCACGGCTACCATCAGGCCCCTGCACAGCCCAGTCTGCCCTGTACGAGCACTCCGCTCGTACAGGGCTACTAGTTCCATCCAGCCAAGGCGGGTTGTGCAGGAGGTAAGATCTAGACCGGCTGTGCGCCTCCATAGCCCTGGGTTTCCAGCTCCTGTCTCTCGTGCGGACCCGGAAGTGCGTCCACCCAGTCCGACTCGTCCTGTTCCCGCACTAAACTGCAAGTGCGTAAACCCAGCCTCGCCAGTCAACAGTCGTCGGAGCTGCCCGCCAGTCAACAGTCGTCGGAGCTGCCCGCCAGTCAACAGTCGTCGGAGCTGCCCGCCAGTCAACAGTCGTCGGAGCTGCCCGCCAGTCAACAGTCGTCGGAGCTGCCCGCCAGTCAACAGTCGTCGGAGCTGCCCGCCAGTCAACAGACGCCGGAGTGGTCAGACTGCGTTGAACTGCCGGAGTGGCCAGACTGCGCTGAACTGCCGGAGTGGCCAGACTGCGCTGAACTGCCGGAGTGGCCAGACTGCGCTGAACTGCCGGAGTGGCCAGACTGCGCTGAACTGCCGGAGTGGCCAGACTGCGCTGAACTGCCGGAGTGGCCAGACTGCGCTGAACTGCCGGAGTGGCCAGACTGCGCTGAACTGCCGGAGTGGCCAGACTGCCCTGAACTGCCGGAGTGGCCAGACTGCCCAGACTGTCCCGAGTTGCCAGACTGCCCAGACTGTCCCGAGTTGCCAGACTGCCCAGACTGCCCAGACTGTCCCGAGCTGCCAGACTGTCCCGAGCTGCCAGACTGCCCAGACAGCCTGGAACGGCCTGAGCCGGAGCCACCTCCAAAAAATAGGTGGGTTGGGGAGGGGGGGTGTAGCACAGTGCCGTCGTTGACGGCAGCCACCGTCCCTTCCCTCCCTTTAGTAAGGGGGAATTTTTCTTTTGGGTATTGTTTGGGGTTATTTTTTTTGTGAAGGTGCTTCCGGGGTAGCACCTTTAAGGGGGGGGTACTGTCACATCCTGGCCAGTATATAAGGTTAATTGTTTTGTAGTTTGGTCAGGGCGTGACAGAGGGTATTTGTTTTATGTGGTTCAGGGTGGTGTGTTTGGTTTAAGGGTGTTTGATTTAGTATTTCCGGGGTTTTGGTTTATAGTCTATGTGTATGTATTTCTATGTCTAGTCTGGTGAGTGTGTTTCTATGTTGGTTAATTGGGGTTGGGACTCTCAGTTGAAGGCAGGTGTTGTCTATCTGCCTTTGATTGAGAGTCCCATATATAGGGGTGTGTTTGTGTTTGTGATTTGTGGGTGATTGTTCTGTGTTAAGCTTAGCTTGGCCAGACTGTTTGTAGTTGTTCGTTCGTTTCTTTGTTATTTTTGTACGTTCATTTTTTGTAGTCAATAAAAGTCAAGATGAGCATACACGTACCTGCTGCGTATTGGTCCTCTTTCACCGACGTCAACCTTGACAAAATACTACAGTATTATCCCCAAAAAACATTGTGGTGAACACTACAGAAATATCTGCAAAAACACTATAGTCCGCAAAAACACATTTTTATTTCTAGAGTAAATACTACAGTATTTTATTTGCATTTACCCTGCCCATCCTCTCACCATATCCCAATTTGTGAGAAACCTACAAGCCAAGTACAGTTGAAGTCAGAAGTTTACATACACTTATGTTGGAGTCATTAAAACTAGTTTTTCAGTTTTGTCAAGTCGTTTAGGACATTTACTTTGTGCATGACACAAGTAATTTTTCCAACAATTGTTTACAGGCAGATTATTTCACTTATAATTCACTGTATCACAATTCTAGTGGGTCAGAAGTTTACATACACTAAGTTGACTGTGCCTTTAAACAGCTTGGAAAATTCCAGAAAATGATGTCATGGCTTTAGATGCTTCTGATAGGCTAATTGACATCATTTGAGTGAATTGGAGGTTTACCTGTGGATGTATTTCAAGGCCTACCTTCAAACTCAGTGCCTCTTTGCTTGACATCATGGGAAAATCAAAAGAAATCAGCCAAGACCTCAGAAAAAAATGGTAGACCTCCATGAGTCTGGTTCATCCTTGGGAGCAATTTCCAAATGCCTGAAGGTACCACGTACATCTGTACGAACAATAGCATGCAAGTATAAACAACATGGGACCACGCAGCCGTCATACCGCTCAGGAGGAGACGCGTTCTGTCTCCAAGAGATGAACGTACTTTGGTGCGAAAAGTGCAAATCAATCCTAGAACAACAGCAAAGGACCTTGTTAAGATGCTGGAGGAAACAGGTACAAAAGTATCTATATCCACTGTAAAACGAGTCCTATATCGACATAACCTGAAAGATCGCTCAGCAAGGAAGAAGCCACTGCTCCAAAACCGCCATAAAAAGCCAGACTATGGTTTGCAACTGCACATGGGGACAAAGATTGTACTTTTTGGAGAAATGTCCTCTGGTCTGATGAAACAAAAATAGAACTGTTTGGCCATAATGACCATCATTATGTTTGGAGGAAAAAGGGGGAGGCTTGCAAGCTGAAGAACACCATCCCGACCGTGAAGCACGGGGGTGGCAGCATCATGTTGTGGGGGTGCTTTGCTGCAGGAGGGACTGGTGCACTTCACAAAATAGATGGCATCATGAGGGGAAATTAGGTGGATATATTGAAGCAACATCTCAAGACATCAGTCAGGAAGTTAAAGCTTGGTCGCAAATGGGTCTTCCAAGTGGACAATGACCCCAAGCATACTTCCAAAGTTGTGGCAAAATGGTTTAAGGACAACAAAGTCAAGGTATTGGAGTGGCCATCACAAAGCCCTGACCTCAATCCTATAGAAAATGAGTGGGCAGAACTGAAAAAGCCTGTGTGAGCTAGGACACCTAGAAACCTGCCTGAGTTAAACCAGCTCTGTCAGAAGGAATTCACCCAACTTATTGTGAGAAGCTTGTGGAAGGCTACCCGAAACATTTGACCCAAGTTAAACAATGTAAAAGCAATGCTACCAAATACTAATTGAGTGTATGTAAACCTCTGACCCACTGGGAATGTGATGAAAGAAAGAAAAGTTGAAATAAATCATTCTCTCTTCTATTATTCTGACATTTCACATTCTTAAAATCAAGTGGTGATCCTAACTGACCTAAGACAGTGTCACGACCTCCACCAAAGGTGGCTCCTCTCCCTGTTCGGGCGGTGCTCGGCGGTCGTCGTCGCCGGCCTACTAGCTGCCACCGATCCATTTTTCCTTTTCGTTTGTGTCTGTCTGTTTTTTCACACCTGTGTTCATTTAGTTTATTTCAATGGGTTTATTATCACCCCGCTGCCTGCTAGTCTTTGTGCGGGATTGTTTGTATGTGTTCTACGTTAGGGGTGCGTGTCTGCACCACAGGGTTTTTGTTTTATTCGGTAGTGTTACCGTTTTCGAGTATTTTGTTTAGGAGTCGAGTTTTCTCCTCCGTGTGCAATTAGTTTCCCTGTGTGTGGCGACAATTAGTTTCCCTGTGTGTGGCGACAATTAGTTTCCCTGTGTGTGGCGACAATTAGTTTCCCTGTGTGTGGCGACAATTAGTTTCCCTGTGTGTGGCGACAATTAGTTTCCCTGTGTGTGGCGACAATTAGTTTCCCTGTGTGTGGCGACAATTAGTTTCCCTGTGTGTGGCGACTTCGTTTTGTGCGTGTTTTCCCTCATGTTGTTACTGAGTCGGGACTACTATAATAAACGTTTGTTCCACTGGAACTTCCTTGCTCTCCTGCTCCTGATTCCAGCACCTCCCTCCTACTAGGAGGCTATTGTAACAGACAGGGCATTTTGACTAGGATTAAATGTCAGGAATTGTGAAAAACTGAGATTAAATGTATTTGGCTAAGGTGTATGTAAACTTCCAACTTCAACTGTAAATACCATATTCCATACAGGTTGTATAAAAGAGCAGAAGCTCTGAACTCTCCGTTCAGAACCCAGTCCTACCTACCTACAGGTTAGAGAAAATTTGCTCTTTTAATATTTCTCCAGTATTTCTCCAGTAGGTTTCCCCAAAAACACTACAGTAAATGCTACAGTATGCTACAGTCCACAAAAGCACTACAGTAATTACTATAGTGTATACTAAAAAAGATTTACTACAGTATCAGTCCGCAAAAACATCACAGCGTATACTACAGTAAAGTCTTCAAAAACACTATAGTGATTTTTATAGTATTCCTAACATAGTATATAGTACACTATAGTATTTTTTCATGTGGGAGTGGGTGGGAAAGTAATAGTGGGTGGTTGGGTTGGGTTTGAACATCTTGTTTATAGAATTCAAATTTCTAAAATGTCCTCATGGATAGATTTGATCTTTGTGTGAAATTCACGCCAATATTGTAATTTATTAATAGAACATGACGTGGAAAACTGCATTTTCTTTTGATTTTGAATTAGATTTACAAGTAAAATGTGTTATAATGTATTCATTTACACTACCGGTCAAACGTTTTAGAACACCTACTCATTCAAGGGTTTTTCTTTATTTTACTATTTTCTACATTGCAGAATAATAGTGAAGACATCAAAACTATGAAATAACACATATGGAATCATGTAGTAACAAAAAAAGTGTTAAACAAATCAAAATATATTTTAGATTTTAGATTCTTCAAAGTAGCCATTCTTTGCCTTGATGACAGCTTTGCACATTCTTGGCATTCTCTCAACCAGCTTCATGAGGTAGTCACCTGGAATGCATTTCATTTAACAGGTGTGCCTTCTTAAAAGTTATTTTGTGGAATTTCTTTCCTTCTTAATGCGTTTGAGCCAATCAGTTGTGTTGTGACAAGGTAGGGGGGTATACAGTAGGTGGGCGGCAGGTAGCCTAGTGGTTAGAGCATTGGACTTGTAACCGAAACGTTGCAATATCGAATCCTTGAGCTGACAAGGTAAAAATCTGTCATTCTGCCCCTGAACAAGGCAGAATGTTCTTAGGCCGTCATTGAAAATAAGAATTTGTTCTTAACTGACTTGCCTAGTTAAATATATATTTTTTGTTTTTTAAAGACAAAGTCCATATTATGGCAAGAAATGACAGTCCATCATGAAGGTCAGTCAATACGGGACATTTCAAGAACTTTGAAAGTTTCTTCAAGTGCAGTTACAAAAACTATCAAGCGCAATGATGAAACTGGCTCTCATGAGGACTGCCACAGGAATGGAAGAACCAGAGTTACCTCTGCTGCAGAGGATAAGTTCATTAGAGTTACCAGCCTCAGAAATTGCAGCCCAAATAAATGCTTCACAGAGTTCAAGTAACAGACACATCTCAACATCAACTGTTCAGAGGAGATTGTGGGAATCAGGCTTTCGTGGTCGAATTGCTGCAAAGAAACCACTACTAATAGACACCAATAAGAAGTAGAGACTTGCTTGGGCCAAGAAACACGAGCAATAGACGTTAGACTGGTGGAAATCTGTCCTTTGGTCTGGAGTCCAAATTGGAGATTTTTGGTTCCAACCGCCGTGCCTTTGTGAGACGCGGTGTGGGTGAACGGATGATCTCTGCATGTGTATTTCCCATCGTAAAGCATGGAGGAGGTGGTGTTATGGAGTGGGGGTGCTTTGCTGGTGACACTGTCTGTGATTTACTTAGAATTCAAGGCACACTTAACCAGCATGGCTACCACAGCATTCTGCAGCGATACGCCATCCCATCTGGTTTTCACTTAGTGGGAATATCATTTGTTTTTCAACAGGACAATGACCCAACACAACTCCAGGCTGTGTAAGGGCTATTTTACCAAGAAGGAGAGTGATGGAGTACTGCATCAGATGACCTGGCCTACACAATCCCCCAACCTCAACCAAATTGAGATGGTTTGGGATGAGTCAGACCACAGAGTGAAGGAAAAGGAGCCAACAAGTGCTCAGCATATGTGGGAACTCCTTCAAGACTGTTGGAAAAGCATTCCAGGTGAAGCTGGTTGAGAGAATGCCAAGAGTGTGCAAAGCTGTCATCAAGGCATATGGTGGCTATTTGAAGAATCTGAAATATAAAATATATTTTGATTTGTTTAACACTTTTTTTGGTTACTACATGATTCCATATGTGTTATTTAATCATGTTGATGTCTTCACTATTATTCTGCAATGTAGAAAATAGTAAAAAAGAAAGAAAAACCTTTGAATGAGTAGGTGTTCTAAAACCTTTGACCGGTAGTCTATGTGTGATTTATTTTATATAGATGCGTATGCACATGTTCTAAATTGTATGTCCTCACTTTGAAGAACTGACTGCACGCTGAGCACATTTTATAATTTAGGCCCTGATTATGGAAGTACGCAATGTGTCGGACGAGACCTAGTGCAAGCTGTCATTACCAGCGTTGAGCCCTGTTAATGTCCCTGAACATCCCTTATGTAGGACAGCACTTTACCATGTGCATATATGTAGCCTGGCTGGGTAATCATCATACCAGGAGAATGGCACAAGCAGTCAGGTCAAATTAGATTTCTGAGGGGCTCCTTAGGATGTGTGTGTTGGCTCTAAACACTCTGTCTCAAACATCATACTCTACTTTACACTTCAGCTTCTTTTAGAAATCCTCTGGTTCATATTTCAGTTAATTTCCTTTGTGCCTATAAGCCTCTCCGTGTGACCTACAGATGTGAAGAGATTTAAGTACCCCAGCAATGTTAAGTGTTACTGAGTCAGATACCCAACCACACAGTGAGAAGAAAAACCTCCAACTGTCATTTGATCAATCGACAATTAATAATAGGACTTTTCATCCAGTTTCAGCTGCTTATAAGAGATACAAATGAATCACCAATCAGAGATGCACAAAAGCTCTTCGTAGTGGCAATAGGATGAGCTATGTAACAAATATGAAGCAGGGTTTATTGGTTGGTGTGAATGCTATTTGGCATCACAGAGAAAAGATGGTTAGAGTGATTGATAAATCGGTGTAAAGCCTAATTTACCACTTCCCCAAAATAAAAAACAAGAAAAAATCTATACATTAATAATTCCCTATTAATCAAGCAAAAATATCCTATAAATCAACTTAAATTTCCTATCAATCAAACAATAAGATTGATTGACAAGGGGACATGGGTTTGTGTTTACAGTGCGGGCGCCTTCCTCTGCCCAGATGTTGCTGACGCATACCAGATCTTACAACGCCTGGATAGATATTTTACATATCAGCTAATCACATCATATGTTGTAGCAATCTGGTGCCCGACGTGTAATCAGTAATCAGCCAGAGTGCCTGCTTGGAGAGCCGTGAGGCTGCTGGTTGGTTTGGTGGGCAGGAGGCCTTTTGTTGGTTTTGTAGTCTTTAGTTTGGGCATGCCTGTAGTTTCCCTTTTGTACATATTTATGTTTCCTCACCATTTGAACGAATAATAATCTGCTTTGACTGGCCAACCAAGAGGTCAAGATTCACAGAGCCCCGGACCAAGTTTAGGTTGCTGTCTCCCTGGGCACATGTATCTTCAACACCTAGGCGCATACGCTGATTTCTCACATAAATGCACCCATTCATTCATGTTACAGACCATGTAACGAGGCCTAGGACCCCTACAGAAAGCGAGTGCAACAATATCCGTAGGCTTCGTACCATAACCTAACAAACCTTCCTCTCCCAGCTGTCTCCCACCTTCTCTGGCCACTTTCACCCCATTATGGATCCTCTTTTCCAACCAAAGAGCAAGCTGACCCACACTTGTACTAGAGCTCAGAAAAACTCTCTATCCCGCTCCAGATGTCTGGAAACAAATCACACACACTCTATCCCAGGGTTGTGAAATTATACAATGAGTTGGAAAACAAACGTGCACAACCAAATATCGGTTGGTTGGCCATTGATGTTCAAAACTTTCTCCAAAAATATTTTTCTTTGCCCAGAACTTTGTTATTATTCTGGAAAACCATCAAACAGGATTTTCTTTTTCTTTTTTGAGAAAATAATAGAATTAAGAAAATCAACAAGATGTCATCTGCCAGTTTAAGCTAACTGGAGGAACTAGTAAGTGCCAACAATGTGGTGTTGAGGCTGAAACTCCCAGAGGGCTGAACGGTAAACTGGGGGAACTGTGCCAGAGTCAGCCATGTTACAGCCAAGGGTGACTGGGTGTCAGCTGGAAGAGCAAGAAGACCCTACAGATACAGTCAACTCCAAAATTATTTGGCAAACAAAATACTATCAAAAACTGTTGAGGGCCTCCCGAGTGGCACGGTGGTCTAAGGCACTGCATCGCAGTGCTAGCTGTGCTGCTAGAGATTCTGGGTGTGAGTTCATGTTCTGTCGCAGCCGGCCGCGACCGGGAGACCCATGGGGCGGCACACAATTGCCCAGCGTCGTCCGGGTTAGGGGAGGGTTTGGCCGGCAGGGATGTTCTTGTCCTATCGCGCACTAGCGACTCCTGTGGCGGGCCGGGCGCAGTGCACGCTGACACAGTCGCCAGGTGTACGGTGTTTCCTCTGACACATTGGTGCGGCTGGGTTCTGGGTTAAGTGGGCATTGTGTCAAGAAGCAGTGCGGCTTGGTTGGGTTGTGTTTCAAGGACGCACGGCTCTCGACCTTTGCCTCTCCCGAGTCCGTACGGGAGTTGCAGCGATGAGACAAGACTGTACCTACCAATTGGATACCATGAAATTGGGGATAAAAAGGGGTAAAATAAAATACGTAACTGTTGAGCGTGAAAAACCCAGCAGCGTTGCAGTTCTTCACACAAACCAGTGAGCCTGGCTCCTACTACCATACCGTGTTCAAAGGTACATAATGGTTTTGTCTTGTCCATTCACCCTCTGAATGGCACACATACACAATCCATGTCTCAATTGTCTCAAGGCTTTAAAAAAAAACTTATTTAACCTGTCTCTTCCCCTTCATCTACACTGATAGAAGTGGATTTAACAAGTTACATCAATAAGGGATCATAGCTTTCACCCTTGATTCACCTGGTCTGTCTGTCATGGAAACAGCATCTGTTCTTAATGTTTTGTACACTCAGTGTATATTCCATGCTCCTCAAAATATTTTAGAGAATTTTCTATTAATTATTTTGTTAAACAAAATATATTTCCTGAGCAATTTTATTACTAAAAAATTATATAATTTTAAAATGTTTGTTGAGCATACAATATAGCTCAGTATTTGTATCATTTATTTTATACAGTCTTTTTTGCTCATCTTTATCAAGGGTGTCAATCATTTTTGAGGTGACTCTTTGTCACACCTCTATGTGCAATGCCTGACTGGGGGGTGGTGGACTCTGTAGGGGGGCATAGATGTACAGCACCTCGTAGGCTCCATCTTAAATATCAACACATGAATCAACACGTGTATACACTCAGATAGACACTAGGTCACTGTCCTTTACAATCAAGGGAGGGTCCTACTACTTACAGTGTATAGCACCCATCTAGATTGATTGAGAGTCACTCGGCACATATGTTCTTAGTGGGAACCTCCAGGCATGAAAAGGGTGAAACACACACATAAGTTCATCTTTCAGTGTTTGTTGTCTGTATTATTAAGCCGTCAGCGCAAAGGAGAACACGCGCCCATCTGACTCCTCCTACCTACCTGGTGAGATAAATAAAAGCCATTCAATTGCAGCGTGTCAATTAGCCTGTTGTTGCTGTCAGGGATGACCTTTTCTTTATGGCTCTGGCCAGCACTGAGGCCTCTCATCTGTCTGACCGCTCGGTCCAGCCACAGCCCCAATGACCAGCCACATCTCTGCAGGAGAGGAGACCAAACCCGATTACAAACACTGATCGCCTGCAATCTAACCAGACAGGTTTACCCCCGGGTAGGGTTGGAATGGATACGCAATATTGAGAGAGATGCAGAACAGACTGAGAAAGAGAGAGAGAGAGAGTAGGAGAAAAACAACACCAGACAAGACAACAACAATGTGATTGAATTGATTTGAATTGTTATTAAAATTAAATGGGCTCTGTACATTTGAAAAGGTTAAATCACAGCTGGCAATCACGGTCTGTCTAACAGCAGGCTTTTAATGAAGCGCCCTGGTCCCCATCATTCATCTGGAGGTGTGTGTGTGTGTGTGTGTGTGTGTGTGTGTGTGTGTGTGTGTGTGTGTGTGTGCGTGTGCGTGTGCGAGAGAGAGAGAGAGAGAGAGAGATGGCGATAGAGAAATTGCATCTGGGTAGTAGACACTCTTCATGCATCGTTCTAGGGCAACAGACATCATGTTGACAGTTATCAACTGACAAATCACAGCTATGATGTAGACCTGTTACTTTTGTCATGACTTTCTCTTATGTATTGTATGTTGAAGTATAGGTTCCATTTCATTTAAGAAAACAATGAGAACCAATATGATCCAGTGACATTTAGACCTTTCCTAGATTCCCAGTCCTTCATCTTTTGAATAGTAATTTCCCCAGGCTGTGTTATGTTATCAATAACTCTTTACTGAATGAAACATATTAATACTGGATAACACCATGATCTCCATCTATTATTCATTATCAGCTCCTGACTGCACTGCTCTGTAATGTCAACGAGGAGCGTTATTGGTCATATTGGTAAGTTCCTTTTAAAAGTCCCAGATTTACTAGTTCAATGAAATATTACTATCTAACTGCTATACATGTTGAGTTGAGTCAAAGATACTCTGTGGTTGAGTGAGTAAACCCTTTCTTCTCTAACAGACGAATGGTTTAACATGATAAAGTGTATGTAAAGGCCTCCACCTAGTGGTTAATTTAGAACTGTGCACCTGTTTATTGTTCTGGCAGTAGACTATGGGAATATCTCAATGCATACTCCTTGCGTCCTCTTTCCTCTCTCCTCGTCTCCTTCTCAAAACCCATTGGATGAGAGTGCCAGAGGTCCCTCCCCTCTTCCAATGGGTTTTGAGAAGGAGGCAAGGAGAGAGGACTTGAGGAGTATGCAATTGCGATCTTCCCTATGCCCGCAGTGACCATTGACCAATTAGGAGTCGGGGGTGGAGAATGGCGAGAACAACAATGAACAACATTTTGTTCAATGGGTTAGTAACGCTCACATAACATTAAAGTGATGCTCCAGAACAGACAGTAGTTTTGAAAGTGGTGCTCATGTTTAGGTACTACAGTACGTCATCCATTTCATATGAAATGTTGTTGAATTTTTTTTGCACTTCGTATATTATGTTAGGAATCCAATTCGTACAATATGTTACAAATTTGTTGTGCTTAAGATCCCGGACTGCATCTTTAACTTAAAGTTGTGACATGGGATTTACACTAAACACCGATTGACATCTAGGCTTACTGTTAATGATGTAGAAGTCCTATTGTTGACCTCTAGGTTTACTGTTAATGATGTAGAAGTCCTATTGTTGACCTCTAGGCTTACTGTTAATGATGTTGAAGTCATATTGTTGACCTCTAGGCTTACTGTTAATGATGTAGAAGTCCTAGTGTTGACCTCTAGGCTTACTGTTAATGATGTAGAAGTCCTATTGTTGACCTCTAGGCTTACTGTTAATGATGTAGAAGTCCTATTGTTGACCTCTAGGCTTACTGTTAATGATGTAGAAGTCTTATTGGGGGGAAATGCTCTTGTCCACTTTGAATAGATTTGCCCACTGGCTTGTAGACGTGTGTGTTCAGAACAGTTGTTTTTTAGTCTCAACTCATGGTAAACGTTGCTTGAGGTTTACTTCTCAGTTGGTAGTGTCAGTTGTATGACATAATTCCCAAAGTTTGTTTAATCTTGTTAAAGATAAAACAAGCCTTTGTTGTCTAAAAGCAATAGTTTGTTTTAGTATGGGCCTTTCTTAAGACATATCTGTCAAACACATAATTCATTCATGATTGTCAAGGTACTGTACTTTGTTATTTATCAAAAAGAGGGTGCTAGAAGATGACACAGACAACTAATCAAGAGCTTTTGGGTCTGCCAAATCAAATGTAGAAAGGTGAGTAAAGGTGAGAGTAAATTGTGTCGAGAGTATGCTTTCGTGTGTGATCAATTATCTCCCACACGTGGCTTTGCTGCTTGTTCAAAGCTTCTGTTTGCACTCTAACCATAAGTTTACAGTGGCCTTGCTCTAACCCCCTGATCTGCAACACAGCACACTTTCATAGCTCTGCTCTACCCTGAGGAAATGCCACACTAGGTCTATACAAGAGATTGTGTAGTGGAGAACTATGTCCAGCAGTTCCTTTAGTCAAGTCACTTCCTGCTGTGAATGTCTGTACACAAGCTGACCCCTGTTTGTCAGGAACTCTTTCCCCATGACTGGGTCACTGTGAGTGGGCGAGCTGAGTGTGTCTGTCCCTGGTTGCTTGGCTGCCTAGTGTTCACTGATGCTGCACTTACCGTACACCAGGGGTGTCAAACTCATTCCATTGAGGGCCTAGTGTCTGCTGGTTTTTGTTTTTTGTTTTTTTCCTTTCAATTAAGACCTAGACAACCAGGTGAGGGGAGTTCCTTACTAATTAGTGACCTCATCAATCAAGTACAAGGAATGAGTTTGACATGTGCCGTACACAGTGAGCAGTGAGCTGAAGCTGGGGTTGTGCCTAGGAGCTGGGGCTGGAGCAGCGGCTGGGGCTGGAGCAGGGGCTGGGGCTGGAGCAGCGGCTGGGACTGGGGCTTGGCAGGCTGAGGATGGGCAGTCCGGGGCAAAGCCTTATATGGCCTTTCACTGGCATCCCGGTGGCAATTACACTCCAGGACAGGCATGGTAAATGCAACGTAGGCGAGTAGTTAGGAAAAACCTCTCCTCTACTACGTCAAAGGCTTCTGTCAGTGGAGACTGGAGAGAGAAAGAGTCTGTGTGAAGAACTGGGAAATGTTTGATGGGGAGCTGGGGAGACACAGAGGTGACAATTAGTTTAGAGGGCTGGGTAATACTACTGAATGAATGAATTGTGAGTAACTAACTTGTTACCATACTGTTACCATGTAATCACTTTATTCCATGCTGTAAAGTAAAGTGCTACCGAATGTTCTACAAAGGACCACCACTTTCATTCTGAGTAATTTTTTGTCAATGTATATTTAGCAGACCTGGGTTCAAATACGTATGTATTTGAGTATCTGGTTATTTAAAAAATGTTCAAATACACAGCCCAAAAAAAGTACTTTTATTGGAGTATTTTAATGGTTACTTGTAAAAACCAAAAAGTCTGCCAAAATGTATATGACAAGATTTTCAAAAACTTATTTGAAATACTATTTTCAAATACCTGCATGGGAGTGTATTTGAATCAGTGTATTTGAGTATTTCAAATACTTTCCAAGGGTCTTTCCAAATACATAAACATTTTCAACTACTTCTCTTTTCAAGTAAAATATATCTGAATACTTACTTCAAATGTATGTGAAAGTAATTGAGATATTTGAAATAGTATTTCGACCCAGGTCTGATATTTTGACCCAAAAAGGTCAATTGAAACAGATTCTGTATTACTGAATTGAACTTAAAGACACAATGTACTGTATATTGAACTGTTCTGCTTATTATTGTTACTGTTATTAGGCAGGCCAAAGTACGATATGTGACATTGCCAGCATTGCCTGGATTACAGACTCTGTTTAATTTCCAAACACAGTCATTGAACTATGAACCATAAACTGAAAACTGTCCGTTTTGTATGTTGTGCAATAAGATAGAAGGGGGTAAATATCTAAACCCATGACATCCACTACATAATATAATAATAATAGTATGTGCCATTTAGAAGATGTTTTTATCCAAGGTAACTTACAGTATTGAGTGAGCGCAAACATTTCCATACGGGTGAGTCTTGAGTGACCCCAACGAGAATTGAACCCATAACCATAGTATTGCAACTTGTAAGTGCCATGCTCTACCAACTGTGACACCGTTTTTTACAGAGGCCCCAGAAGTCCAAAGAGTGGAGAAGAGTAGAGCTCAAATAACTTAAAATAGGACGTTTAATGGGCCTCTGTAATTACAGGCTGCTGTAGGCCCTGTGGTCTATCTTCCTGGGGACTTCTGGTTTTCAGCGAAAGAGGGAAGGAAAGAGAAGATGTTTTTTAAGGTTAGTTCCCCTGATATCTTAAATAGATGCCATGAAACGCACAACTAAAATGGCCTGTTCTGGATTATGGGTAAAAAGGTATTAGTAGGCTATTTATATTTACAGTAGGCCTACATTTTCTCAACTATAATTGACATTGTTAATTTAATGTCACAGTACCCTCCCTACATTTCACTTTAAATATATGTCAAACAAAAAACAATGATTACAAAGTTAAACAAACCATACAACTCTATGCACAATGACTACTTTTAACAATTTCCAAATAAAATTTTACAAAAACACATGTATTTGAAGAACAGTGCAGATGCAAAGTTTGGTAATCATCAATGTTTTTTGTTACATACATTTTAAAGTGAAAAATTGGATTCTCATCATTACCGTGGAATTACCTGTAGGGTAAAGCTTACTACATTATAGCCTTTAGCCGTACCCTTATCCTACTGTAACGATCGTCTGGAAGAGGGGACCAAGATGCAGCGTGGTAAGTGGTCATAATGATTTTTAATGAGACACTTCATAAAACAAACAGGGAAAACGAAAGCCAACAGTTCTGCCAGGTGAACACACACAAGACAGAAAACAACTACCCACAAAACCCCAAAGGAAAACAGGCTGCCTAAGTATGATTCCTAATCAGAGACAACGATAGACAGCTGCCTCTGGTTAGGAACCCTACTCAGCCCAAAACAAAGAAATACAAAAACATAGAAAAAGGAACATAGAACGCCCACCCAATGTAACACCCTGGCCTAACCAAAATAAAGAACAAAAAACCCCTCTCTATGGCCAGGGCGTTACACCTACTCCTCTGTTCCTCTGGTAATGTAGAGGTTAACCCAGGCCCTGTGTGTCCCCAGGCGCTCTCATTTGTTGACTTCTGTAACCGGAAAAGCCTTGGTTTCATGCATGTTAACGTCAGAAGCCTCCTCCCTAAGTTTGCTTTATTCACTGCTTTAGCACACTACGCCAACCCTGATGTCCTAGCCATGTCTGAATCCTGGCTTAGGAAGGCCACCAAAAATTCTGACATTTCCATCCCCAATTACAACATTTTCTGTCAAGATAGAACTGCTAAAGGGGGCGGTGTCACGTTCTCCAAGATAGCAGGAAGGGGTAAGTCAGGCGCAGGAGACTGAGGTCCGTTGAACAAAACGTTTAATACCGTCAAGGGCAAAACACAGCGACAAGGCAGGGTGCACAGAAGAAAAGGGAGGAGGAAAATGCTCCAAACTCCAAAATAGACGGGGCGCAGCCCGGCAACCCTAATGCCTATACAATACGTAGTGTAATCTAATAATCATAAAACCTGCTTACGAAAGTAACGACACACGAAACAATCCCGCACAAATCCCAAACAAAAACAGCCAAACTAAATACCCCCCCACTAATGACAAACAAGGAACAGGTGCAAACTAAAACAGACATAACCAACAGACACTGAAACATGGATCGGTGGCAGCTAGTAGGCCGGCGACGACGACCGCCGAGCGCCGCCCGACCGGGGAGAGGCGCCACCTTCTGTGGACGTTGTGACAGGCGGACTTGCAATCTACTGTAGAGATAGCCTGCAGAGTTCTGTATTACTATCCACGTCTATGCCCAAACAATTCGAGCTACTAATTTTAAAAATCCATCTCTCCAGAAATAAGTCTCTCACTGTTGCCGCTTGTTTATAGACCCCCCCCCCCCCCAGCTCCCAGCTGTGCCCTGCACACCAAATGTGAATTGATTGCCCCCCATCTATCATCAGAGCTCGTACTGTTAGGTGACCTAAACTGGAATATGCTTAACACCCTGGCTATCCTACAATCTAAGATAGATGCCCTTAATTTTGGACAAATTATCAAGGAACCTACCAGGTACAACCCCAAATCCGTAAACATGGGCACCCTCATAGATATCATCCTGACCAACTTGCCGTCTAAATACATCTCTGCTGTTTTCAACCAGGATCTCAGCGATCACTGCCTCATTGCCTGCGTTCGTTATGGGTCCGCGGTCAAACGACCACCCCTCATCACTGTCAAACGCTCTGCTAAAACACTTCTGCTAGCAGGCCTTTCTAATCGACCTGGCCCGGGTATCCTGGAAGGATATTGACCTCATCCCGTCACTAGAGGATGCCTGGTTGTTCTTCAAAAGTGCCTTCCTCACCATCTTAAATAAGCATGCCCCTTTCAAAAAATTCAGAACTAAGAACAGATATAGCCCTTGGTTCACTCCAGACTTGACTGCCCTTGACCAGCAGAAAAACATCCTGTGGCGCAGTGCACTAGCTTCAAATAGTCCTCACGATGTGCAACTTTTCAGGGAAGTCAGGAACCAATATCCACAGTCAGTTAGGAAAGCTAAGGCTAGCTATTTCAAACAGAAATTCGCATCCCACATCACTAATTCCAATAAGTTTTGGGACACTGTAAAGTCCATGGAGAATAAGAGCACCTCCTCTCAGCTGCCCACTGCACTGAGGCTAAGAAACACTGTCACCACTGACAGTGTTTGGGGCAGCAGGTAGCCTAGTGGTTAGAGTGTTGGATTAGTAACCGGAAGGTTGTAAGATTGAATCCCTGAGCTGACAAGGTAAAAATCTGTTGTTCTGCCCCTGAACAAGGCAGTTAACCCACTGTTCCTAGGCCGTCATTGAAAATAAGAATTTGTTCTTTAACTGACTTGCCTAGTTGAAAAAAAGGTTAAAAAAATAAAAATAAATCCACGATTATCGAGAATTTCAATAAGCATTTCTCTACGGCTGGCCACACTTTCTACCTGGCTAGTCCAGCCAACAGCTCTGCACCCCCTGCAACAACTGGCCCAAGCCCCCCCCCCCTTCTCCTTCACCCAAATCCAGACAGCTGATGTCCTGAAAGAGCTGCAGAATCTGGATCCCTACAAATCAGCTGGGCTTGATAATCTGGACCCTCTCTTCCTAAAATGATCTTCCGCCATTGTCGCAACCCCTATTACTAGTCTGTTCAACCTCTCTTTCGTATCCTCCGAGATTCCTAAATATTGGAAACGGCTGCAGTCATCCCCCTCTTCAAAGGGGGAGACACTCTAGACCCAAACTGTTACAGACCTATATCCATCCTGCCCTGCCTTTTTAAAGTCTTCGAAAGCCAAGTGAACAAACAGATCACCGACCATCTCGAATCCCACCGTACCTTCTCTGCTATGCAATCCGGTTTCCGAGCTGGTGTTCCTCAGCCACGCTCAAGGTCCTAAACAATATCATAACCACCATCGATAAAAAAAAACAGTACTGTGCAGCCGTCTTCATCGACCTGGCCAAGGCTTTCGACTTTGTCAATCATCGTATTCTTATCGGCACACTCAACAGCCTTGGTTTCTCTAATGACTGCCTGGCCTGGTTCACTAACTACTTCTCAGATAGAGTGCAGTGAGTCAAATCGGAGGGCCTGTTGTCTAGACCTCTGGCAATCTCTATGGGGGTGCCACAGGGTTCAATTCTCACTTGGAGGCCACTCCTTCCGTGGCCTCCAACTGCTCTTAAATGCTAGTAAAACTAAATTCATGCTCTTCAACAGATCGCTGCCCGCACCCGCCTAGCATCACTACTCTGGACAGTTCTAACAGAGTATGTGGACAACGATAAATACCTAGGTGTCTGGCTAGACTGTAAACTCTACTTCCAGACTCATATAAGCATCTACAATCCAAAATGAAATCTAGAATCGGCTTCTTATTTCGCAACAAAGCCTCCTTCATTCATGCTGCTAAACATACCCTCGTAAAACTGACTATCCTACCGATCCTTGACTTCGGCGATGTAATTTACAAAATAGCCTTCAACACTCTACTCAGCAAATTGGATGCAGTGTATCACAGTGCCATCCGTTTTGTCACCAAAGCCCCATATACAGTGCCTTGCAAAAGTATTCGGCCCCCTTGAACTTTTCGACCTTTTGCCACATTTCAGGCTTCAAACATAAAGATATAAAACTGTAATTTTTTTGTGAAGAATCAACAACAAGTGGGACACAATCATGAAGTGGAACGAAATTTATTGGATATTTCAAACTTTTTTAACAAATAAAAAACTGAAAAATTGGGCGTGCAAAATTATTCAGCCCCCTTAAGTTAATACTTTGTAGTGCCACCTTTTGCTGCGATTACAGCTGTAAGTCGCTTGGGGTATGTCTCTATCAGTTTTGCACATTGAGAGACTGACATTTTTGCCCATTCCTCCTTGCAAAACAGCTCGAGCTCAGTGAGGTTGGATGGAGAGCGTTTGTGAACAGCAGTTTTCAGTTCTTTCCACAGATTCTCGATTGGATTCAGGTCTGGACTTTGACTTGGCCATTCTAACACCTGGATATGTTTATTTGTGAACCATTCCATTGTAGATTTTGCTTTATGTTTTGGATCATTGTCTTGTTGGAAGACAAATCTCCGTCCCAGTCTCAGGTCTTTTGCAGACTCCATCAGGTTTTCTTCCAGAATGGTCCTGTATTTGGCTCCATCCATCTTCCCATCAATTTTAACCATCTTCCCTGCCCCTGCTGAAGAAAAGCAGGCCCAAACCATGATGCTGCCACCACCATGTTTGACAGTGGGGATAGTGTGTTCAGGGTGATGAGCTGTGTTGCTTTTACGCCAAACATTACGTTTTGCATTGTTGCCAAAAAGTTTGATTTTGGTTTCATCTGACCAGAGCACCTTCCTCCACGTTTGGTGTGTCTCCCAGGTGGCTAGTGGCAAACTTTAAACGACACTTTTTATGGATATCTTTAAGAAATGGCTTTCTTCTTGCCACTCTTCCATAAAGGCCAGATTTGTGCAGTATACGACTGATTGTTGTCCTATGGACAGAGTCTCCCACCTCAGCTGTAGATCTCTGCAGTTCATCCAGAGTGATCATGGGCCTCTTGGCTGCATCTCTGATCAGTCTTCTCCTTGTATGAGCTGAAAGTTTAGAGGGACGGCCGGGTCTTCGTAGATTTGCAGTGGTCTGATACTCCTTCCATTTCAATATTGTCGCTTGCACAGTGCTCTTTGGGATGTTTAAAGCTTGGGAAATCTTTTGGTATCCAAATCCGGCTTTAAACTTCTCACAACAGTATCTCGGACCTGCCTGGTGTGTTCCATGTTCTTCATGATGCTCTCTGCGCTTTAAACGGACCTCTGAGACTATCACAGAGCAGGTGCATTTATACGGAGACTTGATTACACACAGGTGGATTCTATTTATCATCATTAGTCATTTAGGTCAACATTGGATCATTCAGAGATCTTCACTGAACTTCTGTAGAGAGTTTGCTGCACTGAAAGTAAAGGGGCTGAATAATTTTGCACGGCCAATTTTTCAGTTTTTTATTTGTTAAAAAAGTTTGAAATATCCAATAAATTTCGTTCCACTTCATAATTGTGTCCCACTTGTTGTTGATTCTTCACAAAAAATTACAGTTTTATATCTTTATGTTTGAAGCCTGAAATGTGGCAAAAGGTCGAAAAGTTCAAGGGGGCCGAATACTTTCGCAAGGCACTGTACTACCCACCATTACGACCTGTATGCTCTCGTTGGCTGGTCCTCGCTACATATTTGCCGCCAAACCCACTGGCTCCAGGTCATCTATAAGTCTTTGCTAGCGCCGCCTTATCTCAGCTCACTGGTCACCATAGCAACACCCACCCGTAGCACGCGCTCCAGCAGGTATATTTCACTGGTCATCCGGAAGCCAACACCTCCTTTGGCCGCCTATCCTTCCAGTTCTCTGCTGCCAATGACTGGAACGAATTGCAAAAATCACTGACTTTGGAGACTTATATTTCCCTCACTAACTTCAAGCATCGGCTGTCAGAGCAGCTTACCGATCGCTGCAGCTGTACACAGCCCATCTGTAAATAGCCCATCCATCCTACTACCTACCTCATCCCGATATTTGTTTTTAGTTTTTTCTGCTCTTTTGCACACCAGTATTTCTACTTGCACATCCTCATCTGCACATCTATCCCTCCAGTGTTAATTGCTAAATTGTAATTACTTCGCCACTATGGCCTATTTATTGCCTGTCACGTCCTGGCCAGTATAAGGGTTAATTGTTATTGTAGTTTGGTCAGGACGTGGCAGAGGGTATTTGTTTTATGTGGTTCAGGATGGTGTTTGTCATGAAGGGGCATTTGATTTAAGTATTCCGGGGTGTTTGGGCACTGTTTGATGTTCATGTATTCTATGTTTAGTCTAGTGTGTCTGTTTCTATGTTTGGCTAATTGGGGTTGGGACTCTCAATTGAAGGCAGGTGTGTCTATTTGCCTTTGATTGAGAGTCCCATATATTAGGGTGTGTTTGTGATTTGTGGGAGATTGTTCCGTGTATAGCGTCAAGCCTTACAGGACTGTTTATTGTCGGTGTGTTTCTTTTTGTATACGTGTTTATTTTGGGTTTGCCTTCTTTTCTCATAATAAAGAAGATGAGTATACACATACCTGCTGTGTTTTGGTCTCATCACTACGACAATCGTGACATTGCCTTACCTCCTTACTTACTTTTCACACACTGTATACAGATTTTCTATTGTGTTATTAACTGTACGATTTGTTTATTCCATGTGTAACTCTGTGTTGTTGTTTTTGTCGCACTGCTTTGCTTTATCTTGGCCAGGTCGCAGTTGTAAATGAGAACTTGTTCTCAACTGGCCTACCTGGTTAAATATATAAATATATATTTATTTTATTACATTTTTTAAATAAGGTAGATTTGGAAAATTAAAGAGGACCTTAGGGAGGAGTGCCGAAGACATGAAAGCGCATGAGGTTTTTCTTCCAGCTGCAGTCTATTACTGATGCTTTGGGTTGGGTCATTGTGGTAAAGACGCTGTAAAGATTCTGTTGTAAAGATTCCGTTCATGTTTATTTTACTGTATACAGTAATTGTACTGTATAATTTTACCTTATTGTATTACAGCTATAATGCCTAAAAGGAAAGCAGAATAATTTATATCATAGGCCTATACAGTTTAGGAATACAGGGGATGTTGCTGCCTGTTCCTCAGGTCAAAGGCTGATATGACATCAGCATTATGCAGTATTTTCCTCTGCTTATGCCAAACGCAGGGGCTGTGTTACACACTTTCTCCCTCTCTCTCACTCCCTCTCTCTCTCTCTCTCTCTCTCATCTCTCTTTTTATTTATTTCTCTCTCTCTCTCGTCTCTCTCCGTCTCGCTCTCTCACTCCCTCTCTCTCTCTCGTCTCTCTTTTTATCTCTCTCTCTCTCTGTTCTCTCTCTCTTTCTGTCGTCTCTTTCTCACTCTCTCTGTTCTCTCTCTTGTCTCTCTCTCTCTCTCGCTCTCTCTCTCTCTCTCTCTCTCAAACAAACACATGGTTTATTTGATTATTTTCCAAACTGCCACGTCTCAGAGTTGTGTGTGTGTTTTGGTAAAGACCCACATACACAGAGGACTGTTTGTCTGTCTGACTGTATGTGTGTGAGAGAGAGAGAGTGTTCAGTGTGGAGAGAGTCAATTAACAACATGGCCATGGAATGGGTCTCCCTGCTGTCCCCCTTTTCTCCCTCTCTCCCTCTCTCTCAGTATATGACCACTGAGTATATGATATGAGTCAGTGGTGCTGACAACAGTGGGACACTGTGTCTCAGAGTCCTCTCCTCCCCTGCCAGACTGAGTATCCCAGGCTACATGACAGGCAGCACCTCTTTTATTCACACAAGCAGCCCAGGAGGCCGGCCTGGTCGGGGCCGGGGCTGGTAGAGGGGGCAGGGCTATGGTATGGTAATGTGCTCAGAGGAAGTGAGCGCAGGGTAGCGGAATGCTGCTGAGATTAGTAGGACTGACTGACTGCCTGGGAGTTCAGCTGGCTGATCAAGGCTGGCAGGACAGCGCTAACCGCTAGCTGCTGAATGCCTATCCGGAGATACTGAGGATTATTAGCGTCAGGGCCTAACCAGCGGATGAAAACATGCCCCATTTCACAGTGGTACCGGTGGAGGACAGCGCTACGTCCAACTATGACAGTTTGGAAGGAATTAACTGGGTGGACTACAGAGACACAGGACAGGGGGGACACCCTGGACAACAAGACACTGTCAGCTCTGATGGTGAGTCTCTCTCTCTCTCTCGCTCTTTCTCAGACAACAGACAACTGTTCCTCTCAACTCTTTACAAAGTAGAACAACATAGTTGTCTTGTTAACTAAGAACTGCTTGGAAGAACAGACAGACAACTGTTCCTCAACTCTTTATAAGCAGGTTGTCCTATTTACTTAGAGAACTGTCTAGAAGTGTGAAGTTAATGAGATGTTTTCTATAGTGTGTTGTTATGAGTGTGACCTGAGGAGAAGTTGTGGGAATGCTTTACATTGTCCTGGGGGCTGGCTGGGACAGAACAGCTGGTTGTATATTTACCATGGCAATCCTCCAACCTACCTGGCAGATTTCCTTTCCCGGGCAGACAGTTTTCCAGCCTATTTTTGACAGCTCAGGGAATTTTCTGTGGGGTGTTATCGTGGGATTTCAGAGATTCAGGACAGACTCAGGGAGATTACCCCTTCATGAGCCCCCTCATGCCAAATATGTCTGTGGTGACAAAGGGAAAATAATTGGAGGGGCGGGGTGGGTGGTGGTGAGGAGGGGGTGGAGAGGCAGGGGGACCAGCCTTAGGCCTCAAGTGTTCCATCTGACAAAAGATGGAGCACTCTTTGTGCAAAGCGTTTATTTCTTTTCACACACAGGGGTTTGAGCAGGCTGTTAAACCAGTGAGGAACAGCTTTTTCTTTCTCTCAGTCTATCTCGGCTGTATATCTAGCTCTAGTCCCTCTTTCAGTTTCTCAATTCGCTTCTGTATCAAGTATGAGAAAGTGGATAAACCACCCCTATGAGGTTAGGAGAGGAGTTTGTAGCCGGGGGCAGGATTATATGAGACTGCTGATATGCAAGGCTGACATGGGAACCGACCAGGCGTGAGTCTGCTGTATGAGGGAGAGAAAGGAGAGCTTTGATAAAAGGGAGCTGCCTCGTAATGAAGCACCCACACACAACCACAGGCTGGCCAGCCGGGCACACAGACCTACCCCTGCCTGGCCTTCCATCCATTACTGCCAAGGTAATGAATACACCACCATCACAGGCTGGCCAGCCGGGCACACAGACCTACCCCTGCCTGGCCTTCCATCCATTACTGCCAAGGTAATGAATACACCACCATCACAGGCTGGCCAGCCGGGCACACAGACCTACCCCTGCCTGGCCTTCCATCCATTACTGCCAAGGTAATGAATAAACCACCATCACAGGCTGGCCAGCCGGGCACACAGACCTACCCCTGCCTGGCCTTCCATCCATTACTGCCAAGGTAATGAATACACCACCATCACAGGCTGGCCAGCCGGGCACACAGACCTACCCCTGCCTGGCCTTCCATCCATTACTGCCAAGGTAATGAATACACCACCATCACAGGCTGGCCAGCCGGGCACACAGACCTACCCCTGCCTGGCCTTCCATCCATTACTGCCAAGGTAATGAATAAACCACCATCACAGGCTGGCCAGCCGGGCACACAGACCTACCCCTGCCTGGCCTTCCATCCATTACTGCCAGGGTAATGAATACACCACCATCACAGGCTGGCCAGCCGGGCACACAGACCTACCCCTGCCTGGCCTTCCATCCATTACTGCCAGGGTAATGAATACACCACCATCACAGGCTGGCCAGACGGGCACACAGACCTACCCCTGCCTGGCCTTCCATCCATTACTGCCAGGGTAATGAATACACCACCATCACAGGCTGGCCAGACGGGCACACAGACCTACCCCTGCCTGGCCTTCCATCCATTACTGCCAGGGTAATGAATACACCACCATCACAGGCTGGCCAGACGGGCACACAGACCTACCCCTGCCTGGCCTTCCATCCATTACTGCCAGGGTAATGAATACACCACCATCACATGGTGTGTACACAGTACTGAGTTATAGAGGAAGTTGGTGCTCAATGTTCTGGCCTGGGATTAATTACTATTGTTTCCAAGATAGTTACTTTTGGCAGTTTTATCTCTCCTGCGGAGAATGCATGGGCAGGGAGAATGCGTGGGCAGGGAGAATGCGTGGGCAGGGAGAACGCGTGGGCAGGGAGAACGCGTGGGCAGGGAGAACGCGTGGCAGGGAGAATGCGTGGGCAGGGAGAATGCGTGGGCAGGGAGAATGCGTGGGCAGGGAGAATGCGTGGGCAGGGAGAATGCGTGGGCAGGGAGAATGCGTGGGCAGGGAGAATGCGTGGCAGGGAAAATGCGTGGGCAGGGAGAATGCGTGGCAGGGAGAATGCGTGGGCAGGGAGAATGCGTGGGCAGGGAGAATGCGTGGGCAGGGAGAATGCGTGGCAGGGAAAATGCGTGGGCAGGGAGAATGCGTGGGCAGGGAGAATGCGTGGCAGGGAGAATGCGTGGGCAGGGAGAATGCGTGGGCAGGGAGAATGCGTGTGTGTACGTTTGTGGTGCACGTCTTTGTGACTGTGTCCCTGCATGTGGCGGGAAACTGTGCAGTAGAGATATTCTCCACTAGACCACAGGACTGATATCATCATCATCATACTCTCAAACACCCTGGAATTATGGGACATTTTTGCCTAAAGTCTCCTCTATATTCCTGGAATGTATGGAATTCATTCACGGCTTGTTTTGTTGGATTTTGGCCTGGGAACTAACTGAAATAGAAAGTGAAACAAAGCAAATCTAGTGTTCACAATCTAGTGTTCACAGGCAACCTCAATTTAACCCAGTTTGCAAAAACACAGCTGTTATGTGTTATCACTGGCAGTTCATGTTTTGCCCATGAGGGGCTCCTGATTGAATAAAACATCTGATGGCATGAAATGACCTGGAATGGTTCTCCAAGCCTGTTGAGCTCTCTCTTTCTGCACATGCTTGTTTTGAGATGACTGTGAACTCTCACCTTCTTCTTCCTCTTAATCTCTCTCTCTGTCTTTCTCTCTCAGGCAGTGGGGGTTTCCAGAGAGAGAGAGAGCTCTCTCTCTCTCTATGTCACCATTTCCTACTTGCAGGAAGAATAACATCTAGGAAGTGAGATGGAAACAGATGACTAGGAAGGAGTAAAAATGTATATTATTATCTTGGGTGGAGTGTTGCGTATGTGTTTGTAGGAAAAGGAGGAGTGTGATGTGAGGGAGGAGATTGTTGAAGTAAAGGAGGCTATCATAGATGGTGTGATGGAGGGAAGAGGTGTGTAGGTCTGGTATGGTTGGTTAGAGAGGGTGGAGGAGAGGATGGAGACAGCCACAGTCACAGTGCTAACTCTGTTCCAGGCTGATCGCCCTGCTCTCTCCAGAGCTGGTCTGGACTACACACTGTGGCCAGTGTACCAGAGAAGCCTTCCAATAGAGTGCTAGCAAGCTAGGAGTCAGTCAGTTCTAGTCAGTCAGCCAGTCAATTTATCCACTGTACAATATCTGGCAAGGCCGCATTTGCGCATGACCGAATTAGTTGTGAGAATTTGTGTGTGTGAAACAGTGTGTTTGAGTGAATGTGTGTGAGAGAGTGTGTCTGAGTGATTGTCTGCATCAGCATTATCACCATGTCCTACAGTATTGTTGCCTTGCTGTAGTCTAATCCACTATTGAAGGAATCTTTAGTTTTGTCTTCTATACAGAAAACAGTTGGCCTCATACTGAACTGTACAGTACAGAACAGAACAGTAGATTATGTAAGAGGAGTATCATTGTTTTCCTTCCTGGGTCTTCCCAGCCTGTCTTCAGGAGAACAGTGTCCATTTCTGTCATTCTGTCCCACATGCTTCATAGATGGGCTTAACCTCATAGAGATAAACACCCACCCTGCAGACAGCTGATTCTGTGTGTGTGGACTGAATGATGACCGATGGGCTCTAGACAGCTGGACTGCTAATTTGAACCCTGAGACCAGTGACAGAAAAAGAGTCAGTCAGAAGAATGTATCATGAAGGGAAGCTGAAGTGTAAAGGATGGCTTGCAGACCAGTGTCAGTTACTGATTTGTAGTAGAATAAGGATGGCTAGTTGATGAGGGGACTTTCCACTATACATTTCTTCTATACATCCATGTTACAAGACATGAAGACGGTCCCGTGTGGCTCAGTTGGTAGAGCATGGTGTTTGCAACACCAGGGTTGTGTGTTCGATTCCCACGGGGGACCAGTACGGAGAAGAAATGTATGCATTCACTACTGTAAGTCGCTCTGGATAAGAGCGTCTGCTAAATGACTAAAATGTAAATGTAATGTTTTCTCACAACCGTTTCTTTCTGTAAATCTGTAGGCAATTTTTTACTTCCTTTCACATCAATGCTTCCTTTGATAGAAGTGGTGACTAAGCTCCTGTATTTAGAACTGTGAAACATATGATTTTAGACTGAGAAAACGACATACAAATAATGCCCTATAGCGTGTTCATAGGTGTACTCTGCTCTGCTGTCCCAAGTGGCTTACACAGTATCCTGTGTACCCCATAGGCATCTGGTCAAAAGTAGTGTACTATTATAGGGATTTGGTACCATTTTAGGATACAACCCCACTAGCTACAGCTACAGTTGTCTCCCTGAGAGGCTATAGCATAGCACTGCTGGTAGGGTAGGGTTAGCTGTATTATTCTACTAGAGCCCCTGGGGTTAGAGCTATGAGAGACATGTAACAACAACACTGGGTTATTTTAAAGTGGGAATTGGCAGTCCTTTATGTAGGGAATGACTGTGTGTTTTCCACAGCCTCTAGCTTGCCCGGTAACAATGAATCCCATCTCTCCTGATTGGGCTGCTACAGTGTATTAGCTTCTGTTGAAAGACAAACAGTCCTCAAAGACTGTGTCCCAAATGGCACCTTATCCCCTATATAATGAACCCTTTGGGCCCTGATCAAAAGTTGTGCACTATACAGGGAATAGGATGCAATTTGGGACTAACCCTAAGTCTTCAGGAGAGTGTCACTGTATTGTATAATAGCTTGACTTGAGGAATTAACAGCATGCACAAAAACAACACACATTCCTAACACAACTCTCTGAAGAAAGTCATGACCTGATGTGCAATTATGTTGTATCTATTTGTCACTTTGCCTTGTTATACCTGTATCCAAAGAATGTTCAGCTGTTGCTGTTTCTGTCTGCCCTGTTTCTGAATCCACCATTTGTGCCAATTTTGTGTCAATTTGATTTTCCAATTGGTGGCCCCCCTCCTCTGTACAGATGTAGGATCTTAATTTGATCACTCTTTTGTTGCTGAGAATTTTCATGCACAGCAGGAAATACAAACTTGTAGTGTATTTGAGTTTTAAAAAGGCTTCTAAAGTTTGTAATTTCCACTTTGAAATTTGCCCTAAAGAAAAATGTATCAACCCCTACAAGAATGTTCATGAATTATAATCCATGTAATAATTCACATTTCCTGTTGCTGTAGGATTATTTTTCTGCTCTAGCTGGTGAAAATAAAGATCCTACATCTGTACTGTACAGTGCTCCTCTGCCCCTCACTGTTGTGCTGTAATCACCCTCTACTAACCCTAATCATAAGAAAAAAAGGGATGAGGGTAGATAATAACAACAAAATGGAACAGTCGATTTAAATAACATTCTCCTAGGTAACTCAAAATGTTCTGAAAAACTTGAAGAAAAATAAACTGGGATGAAAAATACTTCAGTAATTCAGAATTCTGAAGAATATTACTAGTGAATTTGGATATAGTTGTCTTTATTTTTTAGATGACAGTAATTTAACAATTTATGTATATATCAAAAATATCCACAATTGTCACAGAATAAGTCATACTCTTCGGCGAATATGTCGTATGGGAGATAGAAGGACCAAGGCGCAGCGGGATTGTGGACACTCATGTTTATTACTGATAAAAACATGTAAGGTATCCACTTGAGAAAAAACAAAACAACAAACAATACTCACAACGGCAACAGTGTGGCAGGCTCAAACAAACGCAGTGCACACAACACATCCCCCACCACCCCAAAGACAAACACACACACCTATATAGGACTTCCAATCAAAGGCAACTATACACACCTGCCTTCAATTGGAAGTCCCAATCATCCACCCAACATTTAACAAACACAAACCCCCTGCCACATCCTGACCTAGACAAAGCAATACGCCCTCTGCTGGTCAGGACGTGACAACAATCTCACTTCAGTCCTCTCAATCAGAATATATCTTCATCTCCATAGCAGATTACAAAGGGAAACCCAGATGCGAGCTGCCCAGTGACACGAGCCTACCAGACAAGCTAAATGCCTTTTATACTCGCTTCGAGTCAAGGAACACTGAAGCATGCACGAGAGCCCCAGCTGTTCTGGATGACTGTGTGATAATGCTCTCAGTAGCTAATGTGAACAAAACCTTTAAACAGGTCAACATTCACAAAGCCGCTGGGCCAGACAGATTACCAGAACGTATACTCAAAGCATGCGCAGACCAACTGTCAAGTGTCTTCACTGACATTTTCAACCTCTCCCTGACTGAGTCTGTAATACCTACATGTTTCAAGCAGACCACCATAGTCCCTGTGCCCAAGGAAGCGAAGATAACCTGCCTAAATGATTACCGCCCCGTGGCACTTACGTCAGTAGCCATGAAGTGCTTTGAAAGGCTGGTCATGGCTCACATCAACAGCATCCTCCCAGACACCCTAGACCCACTCCAATTCGCATACCGCCCCAACAGATCCACAGTTGACGCAATCTCAATCGCACTCCACACTGCCCTTTCTCACCTGGACAAAAGGAACACCTATGCGAGAATGCTGTTCATTGACTACAGCTCAGCGTTCAACACCTTAGTGCCCACGAAGCTCATCACTAAGCTAAGGACTCAGGGACTAAACACCTCCCTCTGCAACTGGATCCTGGACTTCCTGACGGGCCGCGCCCAAGTGGTAAGAGTAGGCAACAACACGTCTGCCACGCTGATCCTTAACACTTGGGCCCCTCAGGGGTGTGTACTTAGTCCCCTCCTGTATTCCCTGTTCAGCCACGCGTGCGTGGCCAAACACGACTCCAACACCATCATTAAGTTTTCTGACAACACAAAGTGGTAGGCCTGATCACCGACAACGATGAGACGGCCTATAGGGAGGAAGTCAGAGAACTGGCAGCGTGGTGCCAGGACAACAACCTCTCCCTCAATGTGAGCAAGACAAAGGAGCTGATCGTGGACTACAGGAAAACATTAATGAGGCTGTAGTGGAGCGGTTTTGAGAGTTTCAAGTTCCTTGGTGTCCACATCACCAACGAACTATCATGGTCCAAACATACCAAGACAGTCATGAAGAGGGCATGACAAAACCTTTTCCCCCTCAGGAGACTGAAAAGATTTGGCATGGGTCCCCAGATCCTCAAAAGGTTCTACAACTACACCATCGAGAGCATCCTGACCCTTTTCATCACCGCCTGGTATGGCAACTGCTCGGCAACTGACCGTAAGGCGCTACAGAGAGTAGTGTGAACAACCCAGTACATCACTGGGGCCAAGCTTCCTGCCATACAGGACCTATACAATAGGCGTGTCAGAGGAAAGCCCATAAAATTATCAGAGACTCCAGTCACCCAAGTTATAGACTGTTTTCTCTGCTACCACACGGCAAGCGGTTCCGGAGCGCCAAGTCTAGGACCAAAAGGCTCCTCAACAGCTTCTACCCCCAAGCCATAAGACTGCTGAACAATTAATAAAATCGCCACCGGACAATTTACATTGACCCCCCTCGTTTTGTACACTGCTGCTACTCACTGTTTATTATCTATGCCTTGTCACTTCAAATCAAATCAAATGTATTTATATAGCCCTTCGTACATCAGCTGAAATCTCAAAGTGCTGTACAGAAACCCAGCCTAAAACCCCAAACAGCAAGCAATACATGTGAAAGAAGCACGGTGGCTAGGAAAAACTCCCTAGGAAAAACTCCCAAGAAAGGCAAAAAACCTCGGAAGAAACCTAGAGAGGAACCAGGCTATGAGGGGTGGCCAGTCCTCTTCTGGCTGTGCCGGGTGGATATTATAACAGAACATGGTCAAGATGTTAAAATGTTCATAAATGACAATTATGGTCAAATAATAATAATCATAGTAGTTGTCGAGGGTGCAACAAGCACGTCCGGTGAACAGGTCAGGGTTCCATAGCCGCAGGCAGAACAGTTGAAACTGGAGCAGCAGCATGCCCAGGTGGACTGGGGACAGCAAGGAGTCATCATGCCAGGTAGTCCTGAGGCATGGTCCTAGGGCTCAGGTCCTCTGAGAGAAAGAAAGAAAGAGAGAAAGAGAGAATTAAAGAGAGCATATATAAATTCACACAGGACACCGGATAAGACAAGAGAAATACTCCAGATGTAACAGACTGACCCTAGCCCCCCGACACATAAACTACTGCAGCATAAATACTGGAGGCTGAGACAGGCGGGATCAGAAGACACTGTGGCCCCATCCGATGATACCCCCGGACAGGGCCAAACAGGCAGGATATAACCCCACCCACTTTGCCAACGCACAGCCCCCACACCACTAGAGGGATGTCTACAACCACCAACTTACCGTCCGAAGACAAGGCCGAGTATAGCCCACAAAGATCTCCGCCATGGCACAACCCAAGGGGGGGCGCCAAGCCATACAGGAAGACCACGTCAGTGACTCAACCCACTCAAGTGACGCACCCCTCCCATGGACGGCATGGAAGAACACCAGTAAGCCAGTGACTCAGCCCCTGTAATAGGGTTAGAGACAGAGAATCCCAGTGGAAAGAGGGGAACCGGCAAGGCAGAGACAGCAAGGGCGGTTCGTTGCTCCAGCCTTTCCGTTCACCTTCACACTCCTGGGCCAGACTATACTTAATCATAGGACCTACTGAAGAGATATGTCTTCAGTAAAGACTTAAAGGTTGAGACTGAGTCTGCGTCTCTCACATGGGTAGGCAGACCATTCCATAAAAATGGAGCTCTATAGGAGAAAGCCCTACCTCCAGCCGTTTGCTTAGAAATTCTAGGGACAATTAGGAGGCCTGCGTCTTGTGACCGTAGCGTACGTGTAGGTATGTACGGCAGGACCAAATCGGAAAGATAGGTAGGAGCAAGCCCATGTAATGCTTTGTAGGTTAGCAGTAAAACCTTGAAATCAGCCCTTGCCTTAACAGGAAGCCAGTGTAGGGAGGCTAGCACTGGAGTAATATGATCAAATTTTGGGGTTCTAGTCAGGATTCTAGCAGCCGTATTTAGCACTAACTGACGTTTGTTTAGTGCTTTATCCGGGTAGCCGGAAAGTAGAGCATTGCCGTAGTCCAGCCTAGAAGTAACAAAAGCCTGGATTAATTTTTCTGCGTCATATTTGGACAGAAAGTTTCTGATTTTTGCAATGTTACGTAGATGGAAAAAAGCTGTCCTTGAAACAGTCTTGATATGTTCTTCAAAAGAGAGATCAGGGTCCAGAGTAACGCCGAGGTCCTTCACAGTTTTATTTGAGACGACTGTACAACCATCCAGATTAATTGTCAGATTCAACAGAAGATCTCTTTGTTTCTTGGGCCCTAGAACAAGCATCTCTGTTTTGTCTGAGTTTAAAGTTTGCAGCCATCCACTTCCTTATGTCTGAAACACAGGCTTCTAGCGAGGGCAATTTTGGGGCTTCACCATGTTTCATTGAAATGTACAGCTGTGTGTCGTCCGCATAGCAGTGAAATTTAACATTATGTTTTCGAATTACATCCCCAAGAGGTAAAATATATAGTGAAAACAATAGTGGTCCTAAAACGGAACCTTGAGGAACACAGAAATGTACAATTGATTTGTCAGAGGACAAACCATTCACAGAGACAAACTGATATCTTTCCGACAGATAAGATCTAAACCAGGCCAGAACTTGTCCATGTAGACCAATTTGGGTTTCAAATCTCTCCAAAAGAATGTGGTGATCGATGGTATCAAAAGCGGCACTAAGATCTAGGAGCACGAGGACAGATGCAGAGCCTCGGTCTGTCGTCATTAGAAGGTCATTTACCACCTTCACAAGTGCAGTCTCAGTGCTATGATGGGGTCTAAAACCAGACTGAAGCGTTTTGTATACATTGTTTGTCTATAGGGAAGGCAGTGAGTTGCTGTGCAACAGCTTTTTCTAAAAATTTTGAGAGGAATGGAAGATTCGATATAGGCCGATAGTTTTTTATAATTTCTGGGTCAAGATTCGGCTTTTTCAAGAGAGGCTTTATTACTGCCACTTTTATTGAGCTTGGTACACATCCGGTGGATAGAGAGCCGTTTATTATGTTCAACATAGGAGGGCCAAGCACAGGAAGCAGCTCTTTCAGTAGTTTAGTTGGAATAGGGTCCAGTATGCAGCTTGAGGGTTTGGAGGCCATGATTATTTTCATCATTGTGTCAAGAGATATAGTACTAAAACACTTTAGTATCTCCCTTGATCCTAGGTCCTGGCAGAGTTGTGCAGAGTCCGTAATTTGCTTTCTATTGATCATGATCTTTTCCTCAAAGAAGTTCATCAATTTATTACTGCTGAAGTGAAAGCCATCCTCCATTTGTGAATGCTGCTTTTTAGTTAGCTTTGCGACAGTATCAAAAATAAATTTCGGATTGTTCTTATTTTCCTCAATTAAGTTGGAAAAATAGGATGATCGAGCAGCAGTGAGGGCTCTTCGATACTGCACGGTACTGTCTTTCCAAGCTAGTCGGAAGACTTCCAGTTTGGTGTGGCGCCATTTCGGTTCCAATTTTCTGGAAGCTTGCTTCAGAGCTCGTGTATTTTCTGTATACCAGGGAGCTAGTTTCTTATGACAGATGTTTTACATTTTTAGGGGTGCAACTGCATCTAGGGTATTGCGCAAGGTTAAATTGAGTTCCTCGGTTAGGTGGTTAACTGATTTTTGTCCTCTGACGTCTTTGGGTAGGCAGAGGGAGTCTGGAAGGGCATCAAGGAATCTTTGGGTTGTCTGAGAATTTATAGCACGACTTTTTTAATGCTCCTTGGTTGGGGTCTGAGCAGATTATTTGTTGCAATTGCAAACGAAATAAAATGGTGGTCCGATAATCCAGGATTATGAGGAAAAACATTAAGATCCACAACATTTATTCCATGGGACAAAACTAGGTCCAGAGTATGACTGTGGCAGTGAGTAGGTCCAGAGACATGTTGGACAAAACCCACTGAGTCGATGATGGCTCTGAAAGCCTTTTGGAGTGGGTCTGTGGACTTTTCCATGTGAATGTTAAAGTCACCAAAAATTTGAATATTATCTGCTATGACTACAAGATCCGATAGGAATTCAGGGAACTCAGTGAGGAACACTGCATATGGCCCAGGAGGCCTGTAAACAGTGGCTATAAAAAGTGAGTGAGTAGGTTGCATAGATTTCATGACTAGAAGCTCAAAAGACGAAAACGTCATTTATTTTTTTTTGTAAATTGAAATTTGCTATCGTAAATGTTAGCAACACCTCCGCCTTTGCCGGATGCACGGGGGGTATGGTCACTAGTGTAACCAGGGGGTGAGGCCTCATTTAACACAGTAAATTCATCAGGCTTAAGCCATGTTTCATTCAGGCCAATCACATCAAGATTATGATCAGTGATTAGTTAATTGACTATAACTGCCTTGGAAGTGAGGGATCTAACATTAAGTAACCCAATTTTGAGATGTGAAGTATCACAATCTCTTTCAATAATGGCAGGAATGGAGGAGGTCTTTATACTAGTGAGATTACTAAAGCGAACACCGCCATTTTTAATTTTGCCCAACCTAGATCGAGGCACAGACACGGTCTCAATGGGGAAAGCTGAGCTGACTACGCTGACTGTGCTAATGGCAGACTCCACTAAGCTGGCAGGCTGGCTAACAGCCTGCTGCCTGGCCTGCACCCTATTTCATTGTGGAGCTAGAGGAGTTAGAGCCCTGTCTATGTTCGTAGATAAGATGAGAGCACCCCTCCATTAATGTTTTCCTGTAGTCCACGATCAGCTCCTTTGTCTTGCTCACATTGAGGGAGAGCACCCCCACCTACATGTACAAATTACCTCAACTAACCTGTACCGCCGCACACTGACTCGGTACTGGTGCCCCGTGTATATAACCTCATTATTGTTATTCTTATTGTGTTACTTTTTAGTATTCCTTTTTATTTTAGTCTACTTGGTAAATATTTTCTTAACTCTTCTTGAACTGCACTGTTGGTTAAGGGTTTGTCAGTTAGCATTTCATGGTAAAGTCTACACTTGTTATATTCGGCGCATGTGACAAATAAAGTTTGATTTGATGTGATTTGAGTGAAAGAGTGGCCAATAGCGTACTTGAAAGACCTACAGAGACTGTATGGCTGTGCTTTGAAATGTATAACCAACCCACTGATAAGCATGTGCAACTTTTAGTTTTAAATTGAATCTCAACTTAATTTCCCCTTTAGTGGTAAGGAAGCAGTTCATCGTATTGAGTTCATCTGATAAACAATATATCAAACAGAACTGGATCCACAAATTCTTCTTCCTCTTCTTTTCCCCAGTGTCATTAAACACACTCTAACATCTTATCAGTCAGTCATTGTTGTTTGTATGATTATTAACACTGTCCAGACAGTGACTAAGTAGACACATTCCTAACTATGAAATATGAAGTATATATTCACAATTACTTAGTTTACCATCCTTTATAAATGTGTAAGGACAAGTCAAATCAAAGTTATTGGTCACATGCGCCGAATACAGCTGGTGTAGACTCAAGGAAAACGCTTACTTACGAGGCCATTCCCAACAATGCAAAGTTAAAAAGTAAGACAAATATTTGCTAAATATAAAAGGAAATAGTAACAATAAAAACAATAACGAGGCTATATACAAGCAGATCATGGATCAGTTCAAATGAGCTAGACAAACTAACACCAAGTTATTATACAATACACAGGATTACAGTATCAAATGTAACTTAACTGCCTAAGGCTCTGGTATAGTTGTGTACCCACCTTAGTGTTGGTTGGTACAGTAGCAGGCTAGCAGCATCTCTGTTGTGGACCCTGGTGTCCGTTGAGAGTCTAACCAGTGTTGACAGCTACTGTAGCTAACTGACTAGTGTTCTTACACACACCCAAATGCTCACTCACATACACACACTCACGTTTAGGCCTTCTATCTCACGTGCATTTGAATCTGTGCTTGCATGCACGCGCACACAGTCTTGTTTACGTGAATTTTCAGGGACTATTTTATTCCCATTCAAAATCCTACTAACTCTTACCCTTAACCTAACCCTAACCTTTAACCCCTATACCTACCCTAACCTTAACCCCAAACCCTAAACCTAACCCTTAAGCCTAAAATAGCATTTGAACAATTCATTTTTTATTTTTTTTTCCTACCTTGTCAGGACATTCTGGTGAGTTGTCAGGACATTGTGATCCTGATAATGTAGGAAAACATGTACACTTTCTCTCTCTCACACACACACACACATTGCCTTTGAACAGCACTAATCAGAATAGCATCTCTGCCAGCTAACCACACGAGGTAGAGCCATAGAGAGGTCTAAGCTGCATGACTTCTCCGCTGCTTAATAAAGTCTTAAATGTTCATTTAAGGAGAAGTTTAGCAAAGAGGCTTTCATACCGAATAAGCTAATAGGGGGACAAAGTGTTTTTCATGGATAAGCAGCTTAGGTGATTGCTGACATGTTGAAGTTTTCTTGCTTTCTTTTGCATTATTGGTTATATAAATGGTTAGCCACTGAAAAGTCACAACTCCGGAGTCTAGAGCCCAGATTCACAAAACCTTATTAAGAAGAAATGTATTCTTAAGTGCAATTTTTTCCTTAAGTTATACTTAATGTGTATTCCTCTGTCACGTCCTGACCAGTATAAGGGGTTATTGGTTATTGTAGTTTGGTCAGGACGTGGCAGGGGGTATTTGTTTTATGTGGTTCAGGGTTTATGGGATATGTATTTATGTAAGAGGGGTGTTTGATTTATGTGTTCCGGGGTTTTTGGGTAATGTTCTTGTTTTGTATTTCTATGGTTTTCTATGTTGTGTATTTCTTTGTGTTGGCCTGGTATGGCTCTCAATCAGGAACAGCTGTACATCGTTGTTACTGACTGAGAGTCATACTTAAGTAGCCCTGTTTTCACCTGTCCCTTTGTGGGAAGTTGTGGTTGCATAGCTGTGTGTTTAGCCTGCAATCCTGTTCGTTAATTTTCTTGTTTTGTCATTTAAGTGTTCTAATAAAAGTTAAAATGAGCACTCAACCCGCTGCGCCTTGGTCCACTATATACGACGGCTGTTACATCCTCAATAAAGTTATTGGAAATGTTCTCAAGTTTCTTCCTATGTTTCTTCCTAAGAAAAAAGTTGCGAAGAAATTTGATTCTTGAAAATAATGTTCTTGGATTTCTTCTTGGAAACGTTTTTAATTCCAAGATACCTAAACCCTTGTCTTAAACTCAGGGCAGTGAGAGATTAAGCTAATGAAAGCAATTGAGCATGTTTAATTAATTCACAAACTTCATATGAAACTTTCAGTATTGGTTGTTTTCAACCGAAGAACATGTTTTAGAACAGTAATCTCAGTATGAAATATGCTAGGATGATTGTTATTACTAGCTAGATTGGTTGCCTAGTGGCAATCATCTTGTGAAGATCGTTAAGAAGTACGCAAGAAGATATTTGAGAAGTCTGTAAGAAAAAAATGAAATCTTAAGATATTGTTAAGGAATTGCACTTACGAACTGTCTTATGAACTTTGTTTCTTTATTAAGAAGCTTCTTAGGTTTTTGTGTTAGAAGTGTTCTGTGAATCTGGGTCCAGAACATATATCGGGTTCTTTTGATGCTGATGCTCACTGTGCCTCTGACTGTTGTCTGAGTCCAGAACATCTATCGGGTTCTTTTGATGCTGATGCTCACTGTGCCTCTGACTGTTGTCTGAGTCCAGAACATCTATCGGGTTCTTTTGATGCTGACACTCACTGTGCCTCTGACCGTTGTCTGGGTCCAGAACATCTATCGGGTTCTTTTGATGCTGATGCTCACTGTGCCTCTGACTGTTGTCTGAGTCCAGAACATCTATCGGGTTCTTTTGATGCTGATGCTCACTGTGCCTTTGACTGTTGTCTGAGTCCAGAACATCTATCGGGTTCTTTTGATGCTGATGCTCACTGTGCCTCTGACTGTTGTCTGAGTCCAGAACATCTATCGGGTTCTTTTGATGCTGATGCTCACTGTGCCTTTGACTGTTGTCTGAGTCCAGAACATCTATCGGGTTCTTTTGATGCTGATGCTCACTGTGCCTCTGACTGTTGTCTGAGTCCAGAACATCTATCGGGTTCTTTTGATGCTGATGCTCACTGTGCCTTTCTTAGAGATGAGAAGATTCTGACCGTTGTCTGGGACCAGCAAGGTTGCAAGTCACCAACTGTGTTGGGTGTTGACACTGGTTCTGTGTCAGTCAGACTCTAGTCTAGGGTATAGTTCTGTGTCAGTCAGACTAGTCTAGGGTATAGTTCTGTGTCTGTCAGACTCTAGTCTAGGGTATAGTTCTGTGTCAGTCAGACTCTAGTCTAGTGTATAGTTCTGTGTCAGTCAGACTCTAGTCTAGGGTATAGTTCTGTGTCAGTCAGACTAGTCTAGGGTATAGTTCTGTGTCAGTCAGACTAGTCTAGGGTATAGTTCTGTGTCTGTCAGACTCTAGTCTAGGATATAGTTCTGTGTCAGTCAGACTCTTGTCTAGGGTATAGTTCTGTGTCAGTCAGACTCTAGTCTAGGGTATAGTTCTGTGTCAGTCAGACTCTAGTCTAGGGTATAGTTCTGTGTCAGTCAGACTAGTCTAGGGTATAGTTCTGTGTCTGTCAGACTCTAGTCTAGGGTATAGTTCTGCGTCAGTCAGACTCTAGTCTAGGATATAGTTCTGTGTCAGTCAGAATAGTCTAGGGTATAGTTCTGTGTCATTCAGACTAGTCTAGGGTATAGTTCTGTGTCATTCAGACTAGTCTAGGGTATAGTTCTGTGTCATTCAGACTCTAGTCTAGGATATTGATTCATTGTATATTTAAATCCAGGGGAAGAGTGTATTTTATAGAGCTCCATATCTATCAGGGAGAAGATAATCAAGCAGATACAGCCTGTGTTTACATGAGGTGGACTTCACCGCTCTTCTATTGATTCTTTATTGATTGACAGGTAAGTAACAGGTCAGGAACACTTTGGTCTTAGTGGTTGTTTTTACGGTGGCACACAGCAGCACTGATCATGGGCCTTTACACAAAAAGACACAACCTCAATTGGTGCCCCACCCTAGTGCTTACTAGACCATTTGGACTTGCCTTGGACGTGCCCCACCCTAGTGCTTACTAGACCATTTGGACTTGCCTTGGACGTGCCCCGCCCTAGTGCTTACTAGACCGCCCTAGTGCTTACTAGACCATTTGGACTTGCCTTGGACGTGCCCCACCCTAGTGCTTACTAGACCATTTGGACTTGCCTTGGACGTGCCCCGCCCTAGTGCTTACTAGACCATTTGGACTTGCCTTGGACGTGCCCCACCCTAGTGCTTACTAGACCATTTGGACTTGCCTTGGACGTGCCCCGCCCTAGTGCTTACTAGACCATTTGGACTTGCCTTGGACGTGCCCCACCCTAGTGCTTACTAGACCATTTGGACTTGCCTTGGACGTGCCCCGCCCTAGTGCTTACTAGACCATTTGGACTTGCCTTGGACGTGCCCCACCCTAGTGCTTACTAGACCATTTGGACTTGCCTTGGACGTGCCCCACCCTAGTGCTTACTAGACCATTTGGACTTGCCTTGGACGTGCCCCACCCTAGTGCTTACTAGACCATTTGGACTTGCCTTGGACGTGCCCCGCCCTAGTGCTTACTAGACCATTTGGACTTGCCTTGGACGTGCCCCACCCTAGTGCTTACTAGACCATTTGGACTTGCCTTGGACGTGCCCCACCCTAGTGCTTACTAGACCATTTGGACTTGCCTTGGACGTGCCCCACCCTAGTGCTTACTAGACCATTTGGACTTGCCTTGGACGTGCCCCACCCTAGTGCTTACTAGACCATTTGGACTTGCCTTGGACGTGCCCCACCCTAGTGCTTACTAGACCATTTGGACTTGCCTTGGACGTGCCCCACCCTAGTGCTTACTAGACCATTTGGACTTGCCTTGGACGTGCCCCACCCTAGTGCTTACTAGACCATTTGGACTTGCCTTGGACGTGCCCCACCCTAGTGCTTACTAGACCATTTGGACTTGCCTTGGACGTGCCCCGCCCTAGTGCTTACTAGACCATTTGGACTTGCCTTGGACGTGCCCCGCCCTAGTGCTTACTAGACCATTTGGACTTGCCTTGGACGTGCCCCACCCTAGTGCTTACTAGACCATTTGGACTTGCCTTGGACGTGCCCCACCCTAGTGCTTACTAGACCATTTGGACTTGCCTTGGACGTGCCCCGCCCTAGTGCTTACTAGACCATTTGGACTTGCCTTGGACGTGCCCCGCCCTAGTGCTTACTAGACCATTTGGACTTGCCTTGGACGTGCCCCGCCCTAGTGCTTACTAGACCATTTGGACTTGCCTTGGACGTGCCCCACCCTAGTGCTTACTAGACCATTTGGACTTGCCTTGGACGTGCCCCACCCTAGTGCTTACTAGACCATTTGGACTTGCCTTGGACGTGCCCCGCCCTAGTGCTTACTAGACCATTTGGACTTGCCTTGGACGTGCCCCGCCCTAGTGCTTACTAGACCATTTGGACTTGCCTTGGACGTGCCCCGCCCTAGTGCTTACTAGACCATTTGGACTTGCCTTGGACGTGCCCCGCCCTAGTGCTTACTAGACCATTTGGACTTGCCTTGGACGTGCCCCGCCCTAGTGCTTACTAGACCATTTGGACTTGCCTTGGACGTGCCCCACCCTAGTGCTTACTAGACCATTTGGACTTGCCTTGGACGTGCCCCACCCTAGTGCTTACTAGACCATTTGGACTTGCCTTGGACGTGCCCCACCCTAGTGCTTACTAGACCATTTGGACTTGCCTTGGACGTGCCCCACCCTAGTGCTTACTAGACCATTTGGACTTGCCTTGGACGTGCCCCACCCTAGTGCTTACTAGACCATTTGGACTTGCCTTGGACGTGCCCCACCCTAGTGCTTACTAGACCATTTGGACTTGCCTTGGACGTGCCCCACCCTAGTGCTTACTAGACCATTTGGACTTGCCTTGGACGTGCCCCACCCTAGTGCTTACTAGACCATTTGGACTTGCCTTGGACGTGCCCCACCCTAGTGCTTACTAGACCATTTGGACTTGCCTTGGACGTGCCCCACCCTAGTGCTTACTAGACCATTTGGACTTGCCTTGGACGTGCCCCACCCTAGTGCTTACTAGACCATTTGGACTTGCCTTGGACGTGCCCCACCCTAGTGCTTACTAGACCATTTGGACTTGCCTTGGACGTGCCCCACCCTAGTGCTTACTAGACCATTTGGACTTGCCTTGGACGTGCCCCACCCTAGTGCTTACTAGACCATTTGGACTTGCCTTGGACGTGCCCCACCCTAGTGCTTACTAGACCATTTGGACTTGCCTTGGACGTGCCCCACCCTAGTGCTTACTAGACCATTTGGACTTGCCTTGGACGTGCCCCACCCTAGTGCTTACTAGACCATTTGGACTTGCCTTGGACGTGCCCCACCCTAGTGCTTACTAGACCATTTGGACTTGCCTTGGACGTGCCCCGCCCTAGTGCTTACTAGACCATTTGGACTTGCCTTGGACGTGCCCCGCCCTAGTGCTTACTAGACCATTTGGACTTGCCTTGGACGTGCCCCGCCCTAGTGCTTACTAGACCATTTGGACTTGCCTTGGACGTGCCCCGCCCTAGTGCTTACTAGACCATTTGGACTTGCCTTGGACGTGCCCCGCCCTAGTGCTTACTAGACCATTTGGACTTGCCTTGGACGTGCCCCGCCCTAGTGCTTACTAGACCATTTGGACTTGCCTTGGACGTGCCCCGCCCTAGTGCTTACTAGACCATTTGGACTTGCCTTGGACGTGCCCCACCCTAGTGCTTACTAGACCATTTGGACTTGCCTTGGACGTGCCCCACCCTAGTGCTTACTAGACCATTTGGACTTGCCTTGGACGTGCCCCACCCTAGTGCTTACTAGACCATTTGGACTTGCCTTGGACGTGCCCCACCCTAGTGCTTACTAGACCATTTGGACTTGCCTTGGACGTGCCCCACCCTAGTGCTTACTAGACCATTTGGACTTGCCTTGGACGTGCCCCACCCTAGTGCTTACTAGACCATTTGGACTTGCCTTGGACGTGCCCCACCCTAGTGCTTACTAGACCATTTGGACTTGCCTTGGACGTGCCCCACCCTAGTGCTTACTAGACCATTTGGACTTGCCTTGGACGTGCCCCACCCTAGTGCTTACTAGACCATTTGGACTTGCCTTGGACGTGCCCCACCCTAGTGCTTACTAGACCATTTGGACTTGCCTTGGACGTGCCCCACCCTAGTGCTTACTAGACCATTTGGACTTGCCTTGGACGTGCCCCACCCTAGTGCTTACTAGACCATTTGGACTTGCCTTGGACGTGCCCCACCCTAGTGCTTACTAGACCATTTGGACTTGCCTTGGACGTGCCCCACCCTAGTGCTTACTAGACCATTTGGACTTGCCTTGGACGTGCCCCGCCCTAGTGCTTACTAGACCATTTGGACTTGCCTTGGACGTGCCCCGCCCTAGTGCTTACTAGACCATTTGGACTTGCCTTGGACGTGCCCCGCCCTAGTGCTTACTAGACCATTTGGACTTGCCTTGGACGTGCCCCGCCCTAGTGCTTACTAGACCATTTGGACTTGCCTTGGACGTGCCCCGCCCTAGTGCTTACTAGACCATTTGGACTTGCCTTGGACGTGCCCCGCCCTAGTGCTTACTAGACCATTTGGACTTGCCTTGGACGTGCCCCACCCTAGTGCTTACTAGACCATTTGGACTTGCCTTGGACGTGCCCCACCCTACCCTAGTGCTTACTAGACCATTTGGACTTGCCTTGGACGTGCCCCACCCTAGTGCTTACTAGACCATTTGGACTTGCCTTGGACGTGCCCCACCCTAGTGCTTACTAGACCATTTGGACTTGCCTTGGACGTGCCCCACCCTAGTGCTTACTAGACCATTTGGACTTGCCTTGGACGTGCCCCACCCTAGTGCTTACTAGACCATTTGGACTTGCCTTGGACGTGCCCCACCCTAGTGCTTACTAGACCATTTGGACTTGCCTTTTCCTGTTTCCTTTGTTTGAATGGGACCACAGTGAAAATATGGCAACCAAATGTGTGGTGGTTTTACTGGTGTGTTTGAAGCTTAAAATGAATCTGCAAATATGGTATTTGTTAATATCTTGGATAATAGTCGCTGCTTTGTATTAAATGTACAAAGACAAAGAAAGAAGCTGATGGAACTAGTAAAGAGAGTAAAGAATGATATGATCTTCCAAAATCCATTCTGCAGATGTAAGATGGCCTGTAACTTCACTACACCAGTGATATTTTGACACTTCCAGTAATAGGCCTAGTTCAAAGACCTCTTCAGTCAAACACATATGAAACAACTTCATTATATGTCTGGATAGCTTTGGAAACTTGGGTAGTTATTTTATTTCTCTCTGTAAAAAGCAAAAGTGAGTGGTGCCAGTAATGTGCTGACTTGTCTAATAGTAACAAGGCGTTCAGACTGAGGTGACTGCTCAGTACAGTGGGAGGAGGCGGGAAGCGGGAAGTCTCAATTTGTTGGCAGTCGTTCTTGTGGCTTGTCGTTCTTGTCGTTCTTGTGGCTCAGAGGCATTTTTGTGGAGGCACCGTTTGTTCGTTGACTTGTTGGAACCTGTCGTTGTAATCCCTGTGTGCTGTTCTTTTCAGCACAATGGAACTCAGGGGGGCTCTCTGTGAGTCGTTCATAACAGTTCTGTTAATCTTTAATCTGTTTTAATTAGACATCAAACATCAGGTCAGGAGAACCCCCTCCGGACCATTCAGCTTTACAAACGGCACCCCGTTCCCATACCCTCCATCCTTTTAATAAGACCGACATGAGGAGGGTGTTGTGGTAGAGAGAGAGACATTGGGAAACATATAAGCGAACAGTACAGACAGAGATAAAGGATTATATGTTGTTTTACAAGTTCAGCATCCTTCGGTCATTGTTTAGAACTGATGCTATGATGGCACGCACATTGCAATGTAAACACAAACACAGTGACATACTTCCTGTCTTACAATGTTCTCACGTGGCACTAACAGCAAACTGACACTAGAGGGCAGTATTTGAATTGATTTGATCTTGTCTCTTTCCCTGCCCATTTTCAATGACATCATACTAGTGAGTGTTAGGTCTTTACACACGTATTCCCATCTAATCTCAGAAATGGTACGAGGAGTTGACTCTCATCATTAGTGATTAAGTGGGCCATTTTTTCAAAATGTTTCACAGCATATCATTTTGAGTTGCCATTATGCGTTGTTTGCATCCAATGACAAGTCCATCATGGCCGATAATAATATGAATGTGCTGTACATAGTTGTGAAATACTTTAAGATCTTCATATGCTTACTATGTGTTTGCTCTGGCCTCTGCTCTACAACCCACAGTGTATATGTATTTGTGCCTGCGTGCTTGCTTGTGTGTACTGGTTCCTGTGTCTGCACTCCCCCTCCTGTGTGTGTGTGTGTGTGTGTGTGTGTGTGTGTGTGTGTGTGTGTGTGTGTGTGCGTATGCAGCCTCACGCTGTGTGTTCTGGCCTAAGCCCCTCAGTGAGTAACAGTTTGCCCTGTGTGACAGTGTGTTCTGAATGGCGCCTAACTATGTCCCGAGCCAGAGATCACAGTACACTGCTCTCTGCACACACTGTGGCAGCATGGTCACCCTCAGCAGCACTGAGGTACGGAACACTGTGGTACCGGAGTCAGGGGAGTAGAGAAGCTTGGCACCACAGAACCAGCATGGGTCTAGTTTTAGAATAGATGAAAGAGAACTTTGCATTTTTTGTCTGGTGTTCAGCCCTACTTATAGGGTACTGCAGTTGGGTAATTGTCTGGTGTTCAGCCCTACTTATAGGGTATTGCAGTTGGGTAATTGTCTGGGGATCAGCCCTACTTATAGGGTACTGCAGTTGGGTAATTGTCTGGTGTTCAGCCCTACTTATAGGGTACTGCAGTTGGGTAATTGTCTGGTGTTCAGCCCTACTTATAGGGTACTGCAGTTGGGTAATTGTCTGGTGTTCAGCCCTACTTATAGGGTACTGCAGTTGGGTAATTGTCTGGTGTTCAGCCCTACTTATAGGGTACTGCAGTTGGGTAATTGTCTGGTGTTCAGCCCTACTTATAGGGTACTGCAGTTGGGTAATTGTCTGGTGTTCAGCCCTACTTATAGGGTACTGCAGTTGGGTAATTGTCTGGTGTTCAGCCCTACTTATAGGGCACTGCAGTTGGGTAATTGTCTGGTGTTCAGCCCTACTTATAGGGCACTGCAGTTGGGTAATTGTCTGGTGTTCAGCCCTACTTATAGGGTACTGCAGTTGGGTAATTGTCTGGTGTTCAGCCCTACTTATAGGGCACTGCAGTTGGGTAATTGTCTGGTGTTCAGCCCTACTTATAGGGTACTGCAGTTGGGTAATTGTCTAGTGTTCAGCCCTACTTATAGGGTACTGCAGTTGGGTAATTGTCTGGTGTTCAGCCCTACTTATAGGGTACTGCAGTTGGGTAATTGTCTGGTGTTCAGCCCTACTTATAGGGTACTGCAGTTGGGTAATTGTCTGGTGTTCAGCCCTACTTATAGGGTACTGCAGTTGGGTAATTGTCTGGTGTTCAGCCCTACTTATAGGGTACTGCAGTTGGGTAATTGTCTGGTGTTCAGCCCTACTTATAGGGTACTGCAGTTGGGTAATTGTCTGTGGCTCAGGATGTTAGTAATGTAACCGGTTGGATTTGGGCTGCAAGCAAATATTGTTTGAAGAGACTCGACGACTTGTCATGCTCTCTGATGATCCAAAGGTCAGGATCCTAATTTCTAGAAATAGATTGGTTTGTGTGTCGTGTATTATCATATTCACACAGATGCTTTGTGTGCACTGCCAATAGCCCCGGGCTCATGTCCTGCCTCAGCTTGATGTATCAAGAGAAACAGAGAACAGAGTTTAAACCAGAGAGAAATGGATGATGTTTGGATATGAATTTATCTTTGGGTGAATGCTTTGCTTACTGGTGATGCAAAAGAAGTCGCTTAATTGCTCAATCTTGTTTAATGACATCACATTAATCTTGATCAGCAATGCTGGGTTGAAACATTTTGCAATAGAGGGTTTGAGTGAATTCCTTCCTATTTTCTCTGTGCCTGATATGCTAAAGGCATTAAAAGGTAGTATAATAGTGTAGGACGCAGGTCTCTGGTTACAGTATACCTCACATAGCAGCTGCCGGGTTGATGACTGAACGTGGGAGTGGGACACTGAGACAGACAGTGATGTCATACTGTAGGTTGTAGGCAGACTGTGGGAACTAACTTGGAGATTCATCACAGCTAGCACCATAGACCGTATATACTGTAGGTTGTAGGCAGACTGTGGGAACTAACTTGGAGATTCATCACAGCTAGCACCATAGACCGTATATACTGTAGGTTGTAGGCAGACTGTGGGAACTAACTTGGAGATTCATCACAGCTAGCACCATAGACCGTATATACTGTAGGTTGTAGGCAGACTGTGGGAAATAACTTGGAGATTCATCACAGCTAGCACCATAGACCGTATATACTGTAGGTTGTAGACAGACTGTGGGAACTAACTTGGAGATTCATCACAGCTAGCACCATAGACCGTATATACTGTAGGTTGTAGGCAGACTGTGGGAACTAACTTGGAGATTCATCACAGCTAGCACCATAGACCGTATATACTGTAGGTTGTAGGCAGACTGTGGGAACTAACTTGGAGATTCATCACAGCTAGCACCATAGACCGTATATACTGTGGTTGACAGGGTTGCATCGTTGCATGGTTTTGATGGCTATTGTACTGTAGTTATTATTAGTCGTCCCTTTTCCTGTAACCTCTACAGATATCGCTAAAGTTTATTTGTCTGAAATGTCATTTTTCGTGTTTTTATATTGCAACGTGTTGGTTGAGATGAAAACAAACAGACTGCTGTTTTACGATAGAGTACCAGCATGCACGAATGGGAACCGATCACAAACTGGCTCTCTCATTATCACATTTCATACTTTCTAATAACCCCTGTTTATCTTACCAAGGTACTGGTTGAAAATGTTATCCTTGCCTACTTTATAAATGTTTTATTTCTCTTCTTCTATCTCTTTTTTCAGGCCATGGAAATCACAAGGAGGATAGTCCTTTCCTCAGCAGTGCAGATGCTGACAGGAAGACTGATTTCTATGACAGGAACCTGGCCTTATTTGAGGTCTGTCTTTAAAGTAACAGTCCAGTGTTTCCGGATTTCTAGGAAATATGACCTATAATTAATTACAATTTCAGTGAAATAGTTTTCCTTCCAAAAAAAGTGTAATTAAATATGTGAACTGTTTTTTTGTGTTGGAATGGTGGTGGGTGTTTGTTCTCCAAATTATGATTTGGCCACAGATAGGAGTATAGGATGAGTCAACAACATTATTTGGGAGTGAGTTAACAGAATATGGACTTTTAAAAGTGAGATTTTCACTGGACAGTTATTTTAAGAGTGGCTCTCAGTGACACTGATGCTAATACATGACATGATTATACACAACATATCACCTTTTAACATCAATATTTTCTAATCTCAACTGCCTAGATTGATAGACCACCACTCCTTCTTCAACCTATACAAATTAAGTTCCTTACACGGCACTATAATACCCTTTTACTGTAGGCTATTACACCCCACAGACACCTCAGGTACCCATCCACCTCTAACTGTTCCCTGTTCTGCTGTCCCTGTCCTGCAGGAGGAGTTGGACATCCGTCCCAAGGTGTCGTCCCTCCTCAGCCGGCTGGTCAACTACACCAACATTACCCAGGGGGCCAGGGAGCACGAGGAGGCCGAGAACACAGAGACGTCACGCAGGAAGGCCCCAAAGGTCAGAAATCACAAAAACTACCTCTCTTTCTCTTTTGAGATTCAAACAGGCTTTAGTCTCTCTCTCTCTACCCCTCTGTCTCTGCGCATGTTTGGATCTGAGCTTGCATGCGTGTGCTTTGGGTTGTGTTGGTGCCTGTTTGTTACAGGCTGTGCCCTGTGGGCCCCCTGGTGAGAGTTGATCAATATCTTACCTGATCAATAATTCTGATCAATTAGCTATTTCCTGTGGGTCTATCTGTGCTACATACCATATTCAGAAACACACACAAAACATAGACACTGAAACACACTACTCACACAAATATGGGAAACTACAGCAGTACTATCATAGTTATCTTGACAACCAAATCACTCACATCTGTTTCCTGTCTTCTTTCTGTCACAATATATGTTTGGTCCTTTTCCCTTCCTGATTGATATTAGATTAAGACTGTAATGATATAAATTATAATTCATGTGAATTTTGTTTTCCTCTCTCCCTCTCTCTGTTCTATTTTATCTCTCTCTCTGTTCTTTCTTAATTTCTCTCTCTCTCTATCTCTCTTTCTCTTTCATTATTGTAACCCATCTCTCTCTCTCTCTCTCTGTTCTGTTTATTCTCGCTCTCTCTCTCTCACTCTCTTTGTCTCACTTCATCTCTCTCTCTCTGCAGTCCCCCAACATGGGTACCCTGATGGGTGTCTATCTGCCCTGTCTACAGAACATCTTTGGTGTCATCCTGTTCCTTCGTCTAACGTGGATCGTGGGCACAGCCGGCATCGTCCAGTCATTCCTCATCGTCCTCATGTGCTGCTCCTGTGTTAGTACACACACACACATACACACATTGTGGATGCACTCACAGACACACTCACATGCATGCACACACACACACTGTCTGGCAATGTTAGAAGACCATTGACATGCTTTTCTTGTCCACTTGCCAAACCCTCCGTTAAAACCGGGTCACCAGCCAGTCAGCCAGTTAACATTACGAGGCTGAATAGAACCCACAGCAGTTTCCACATCCTGCTGTTTACTCCAAAGGACATATAATATATTTGTGGTTTATGTCTCAACCTTTCCAATATGATGGATGAATTATGTTCAGTTGTCCAATGACAAGTGATGCCTCTATTGCTAAGTGTGTTTATTATGTGGATAAAGAGCAAAGTGTATTGGTTGATGGGCACAACATAAAACATCCAGAACTCTCTCATAAAGACTGACTGGCCTTATTTGATGGTGTTCATATTCTCTCCTGTTTGACAGACAATGCTCACTGCCATATCCATGAGTGCCATAGCTACAAATGGTGTTGTCCCAGGTGAGAGTACAGTACAAGCTTTGAAGACTGAGAATCCAAACGTACATTTTACACTTAAAACACGTTAGTTGTAACAGTTACATAAACATGACATTAACAAGGTAATATAATTTTTATGACATAACTAACATATGATCACACCGTCAGTCTATTCTGACCAGTTTCATCCATATTAACTCTGTTCTGCTCTCTGTTGTAGCCGGAGGGGCGTACTTCATGATCTCTCGTTCCCTGGGTGCTGAGTTTGGTGGGGCTGTAGGAATCTGTTTCTACCTGGGAACAACCTTTGCTGCTGCCATGTACATATTGGGAGCTATAGAGATCTTCCTGGTGAGTTATCATCTGCTCCCAAATGGCACCCTATTCCCTATTTAGTGCACTACTTTTGATCAGGGCCTATAGTAGTGCAATATGTAGGGAATAGGGTGCAATTTGGGACGCAAAAAATATACCGCAGTAAAATAGGTCAATGTACTCAATCATATTGAGATGGAGTAACATACATGTAAAAATGGGATCCAATAATATTAGCTGAACATACATTTGATCCACATAATGTTGCTGTTGTAGACTGTAGTATATGACTGATATTCGTATATTCGGAGTACTCAAAATACATTTAAAGTGAAAGACTTCTGTTCTGCTCTTACTGTATAGTGAGTTGTAGAAGCCATTATAAGTGCATTATGAATGCACATATAAGATATTAAATGTGTGTGTCTCACAGAAAGTGTACCTTAATTACTTCTGTTGTCATTGTCCTCTCCCAGAAATACCTGGTTCCCCAGGCGGCCATCTTCCACGCCAGCGACCACCACGGGGGCGACAGTGCCATCCTCAACAACATGAGGGTGTACGGCACCATCTGTCTCAGCCTCATGGCCGTGGTGGTCTTTGTGGGGGTGAAATACGTCAACAAGCTGGCCTCTCTCTTCCTGGCCTGTGTCATCATCTCTATTGTCTCCATCTACGCCGGGGCCATTAAGTCCATTTTCCAACCGCCCGACTTCTCGTAAGGCACTGGGGATTTTTTTACATCTTTGTCTAAACAGGAAATGGGGATAATGGTATAATTGATGTGGATTTAATTTGGTGATAATGATCAGTTTGTCCCCGACGTAAGCCAAAACACTTGCTGTTCCTCTGGCTGGAATGGTCAAGGGAGATATAATTGTATTTCCATTGTTGAACTTTATCCTTAAGATCTAGCTACTGTACGCATACTGTAAATGTTTTTCATTGTAGCTATAATATAGCTAATATCTGATCTAAAGTAGAGTGAAAACACAGATATTATCATCACATTATCATGACATGTTATCATCACTCTGTTGATAATCAGAACCATTAATATTCCTCTTTCTCCAGGATCTGTATGTTGGGTAACAGGACATTGGTGAGAGATCAGTTTGACGTGTGTAGTAAGACGGTTCTAGAGGGCAATGTGACTGTACCTAGTCAGCTGTGGAGGAACTTCTGTAGCTCTGGCAACATGAGTAGTCCTCAATGTGACGACTACTTCAACCAGAACAACGTTACAGAGATACAGGGAATACCAGGACTGGCCAGCGGCATCATCAGAGGTAAAGACCAAAGTCAGAGGATGGACCATAGTTGTAATGATATGGCTATTACCACACTCCTGGGTCTAGGATACAGATCTAAGATCAGCTTCCCCCTCCCACAGTCCTAACCTTAATCATTAGTGGGGGGAAATGTATAACTAACCCAAGATTAACGTCTGGGGGCAACTTCACCCTATTACTATAGTCAATGGGGGCCAGCCAGCTAGGGGGCAGCAGAGCCACATCCACTTTTATTTATTTGTATTTATTTCACCTTTATTTAACCAGGTAGGCTACTTGAGAACAAGTTCTCATTTACAATTGCGACTTGACCAAGATAAAGCAAAGCAGTGCGACACAAACAACAACACAGAGTTACACATGGAATTAACAAACATGCAGTCAATAATGCAATAGAAAAGGTGTGTGCAAATGAGGTAGGATAGCGGAGGTAAGGCAATAAATAGTCCATAGTGGCAAAATAATTACAATATAGCAATTAAACACTGGAGTGATAGATGTGCAGAAGATGAGTGTGCAAGTAGAGATACTGGGGTGCAAAGGAGCAAAATAAATAAAATAAATAACAGTATGGGGGATGAGGTAGTTGGATGGGCTATTTACAGATGGGCTATGTACAGGTGCAGTGATCTGTGAACTGCTCTGACAGCTGGTGCTTAAAGTTAGTGAGGGAGATATGAGTCTCCAGCTTCAGTGATTTTTGCAGTTCGTTCCAGTCATTGGCAGCAGAGAACTGGAAGGAAAGGCAGCCAAAGGAAGAGTTGGCTTTGGGGGTGACCAGTGAGATATACCTGCTGGAGCACGTGCTACATGTGGGTGCTGCTATGGTGACCAGTGAGCTAAGATAAGGCGGGGCTTTACCTAGCAAAGACTTATAGATGACCTGGAGCCAGTGGGTTTGGCAACGAATGTGAAGCGAGGGCCAGCCAACGAAGCATACAGGTCGCAGTGGTGGGTAGTATATGGGGCTTTGGTAACAAAACAGATGGCACTGTGATATACTGCATCCAATTTGCTGAGTAGACTGTTGGAGGATATTTTGTAAATGACATCGCCAAAGTCGAGGATCGGTAGGATAGTCAGTTTTATGAGGGTATGTTTGGCAGCATGAGTGAAGGATGCTTTGTTGTGAAATAGGAAGCCGATTCTAGATTTAATTTAATGTGAGTCTGGAAGGAGAGTTTACAGTCTAACCAGACACCTAGGTATTTGTAGTTGTCCACATATTCTAAGTCAGAACCATCCAGAGAAGTGATGCTGGACGGGCAGGCAGGTGTGGGCAGCGATTGGTTGAAGAGCATGCATTATGTTTTACTTGCATTTAAGAGCAGTTGGAGGCCATGGAAGGAGAGTTGTATGGCATTGAAGCTCGTCTGGAGGTTAGTTAGCACAGTGTCCAAAGAAGGGCCTGAAGTATACAAAATGGTGTTGTCTGCGTAGAGGTGGATCAGAGAATCACCAGCAGCAAGAGCGACGTCATTAATGTATACAGAGAAAAGAGTCGGCCCAAGAATTGAACCCTGTGGCACCCCCATAGAGACTGCCAGAGGTCCGGACAACAGGACCTCCGATTTGACACACTGAACTCTGTCTGAGAAGTAGTTGGTGAACCAGACGAGGCAGTCATTTGAGAAACCAAGGCTGTTGAGTCTGCCGGTAAGAATGTGGTGATTGACAGAGTCGAAAGCCTTGGCCAGGTCGATTAATACAGCTGCACAGTATTGTCTCTTATCGATGGCAGTTATGTTAACATTTAGGACCTTGAGCGTGGCTGAGGTGCACCCATGGCCAGCTCGGAAACCGGATTGCATAGCGGAGAAGGTATGGTGGGATTCGAAATTGTCGGTGATCTGTTTGTTCACTTGGCTTTCGAAGACCTTAGAAAGGCAGGGTAGGATAGATATAGGTCTGTAGCAATTTGGGTCTAGATTGTCACCCCCTTTGAAGAGGGGGATGACCGCGGCAGCTTTCCAATCTTTGGGGATCTCAGATGATACGAAAGAGAGGTTGAACAGACTAGTAATAGGGGTTGCAACAATTTCGGCGGATAATTTTAGAAAGAGAGGGTCCAGATTGTTTAGCCCGGCTGATTTGTAGGGGTCCAGATTTTTCAGCTCTTTCAGAACATCAGCTATCTGGATTTGGGTGAAGGAGAAATGGGGAGGCTTGGGCAAGTTGCTGTGGGGGGTGCAGGGCTGTTGACTGGGGTAGGGGTAGCCAGGTGGAAAGCAAGGCCAGCCATAGAAAAATGCTTATTTAAATTCTCAATTATCATTGATTTATCGGTGGTGACAGTGTTTCCTAGCCTCAGTGCAGTGGGCAGTTAGGAGGAGGTGCTCTTATTCTCCATGGACTTTACAGTGTCTCAGAACTTTTTGGAGTTAGTACTACAGGATGCAAATTTCTGTTTGAAAAACTAGCCTTTGCTTTCCTAACTGCCTGTGTATATTGGTTCCTAACTTCCCTGAAAAGTTGCATATCGCGGGGGCTATTTGATGCTAATGCAGTACTCCACAGGATGTTTTTGTGCTGGTCAATGGCAGTCACGTCTGGAGTGAACCAAGGGCTATATCTGTTCCTGGTTCTAAATTTTGGAATGGGGCATGCTTATTTAAGATGGTGAGGAAAGCACTTTTAAAGAATAACCAGGCATCCTCTACTGTCGGAGTGAGGTCAATATCCTTACAGGATACCCGGGCCAGGTCGATTAGAAAGGCCTGTGCGCTGATGTGTTTTAGGCAGCGTTTGACAGTGATGAGGGGTGGTCGTTTGACCGCAGACCCATTACAGACACAGGCAATGAGGCAGTGATTGCTGAGATCCTGGTTGAAGACAGCAGAGGTGTATTTGGAGGGCAGGTTGGTTAGGATGATATTTATAAGGGTGCCCGTGTTTACGAATTTGGGGTTGTACCTGGTAGGTCCATTGATAATTTGTGTGAGATTGAGGGCATCAAGCTTAGATTGTAGGATTGCCAGGGTGTTAAGCATGTCCCAGTTTAGGTCACCTAACAGCACAAGCTCTGAAGATATATGGGGGGCATCCAATTCACATATTGTGTCCAGGGTACAGCTGGGGGCAGAAGGTGGTCTATAGCAAGCGGCAACGGTGAGAGACTTGTTTCTGGAAAGGTGGATTTTTAAAAGTAGAAGCTCAAATTGTTTGGGCACAGACCTGGATAGTAAGACAGAACTCTGCAGGCTATCTCTGCAGTAGATTGCAACTCCGCCCCCTTTGGCAGTTCTATCTTGTTGGAAAATGTTGTAGTTAGGGATGGAAATTTCAGGGTTTTTGGTGGTCTTCCTAAGCCAGGTTTCAGACACGGCTAGGACATCCAGGTTGACAGTGTGCTAAAGCAGTGAATAAAACAAACTTAAGGAGGAGGCTTCTAATGTTAACATGCATGAAACCAGGGCTTTTACGGTTACAGAAGTCAACAAATGAGAGCGCCTCGGGAATGGGAGTGGAGCTAGGCAGTGCAGGGCCTGGGTTAACCTCTACATCAACAGAGGAGGAGTAGGATAAGGCTACGGCTAAAGGCTATAAGAACTGGTCGTCTAGTACGTTCGGAACAGAGAGTAAAAGGAGAAGGTTTCTGGGCACGGTAGAATAGATTGTACAGACAAAGGGATGGTAGGATGTGAATACAGTGGAGGTAAACCTATGCATTGAGTGACGATGAGAGAGATATTGTCTCTAGAAACACAATTTAAACCAGGTGAGGTCACCGCATGTGTGGGAGGTGGAACTAAAGGGTTAGCTAAGGCGTATTGAGCAGGGCTAGAGGCTCTACAATGAAATAAGGCAATAATTACTAACCAAAACAGCAATGGACAAGGCATATTGACATTAAGGAGACGCATGCGTATCCGAGTGATCATTGGGTCCAGTGAGTAGCTGGGTGGGCTGGAGATATGGCGATTCAGACAGCTAGCGGGCCGGGGCTAGCAGGCAAGCAGAAGGGCCATAGAGGGATGTCGCGACGGAAGAAGTCAGTTGTAGCCCCTTCATACGGTTACGTCGGCAGAGCAGTCGTGATGGATCAGCAGGGCTCCGTGTAGTAAAAGGGTCCAGGCCAATTGGCAAAATAGGTATAGTTGCCCAAAGAAATGGCTGATGGACTTCTTCAGCTAACAGTCCGGTGTGCTCTAGACAGCTAGCAGGCCGCGGCTAGCAGATGGGCTTTCAGGGGACGTCGGTCACGACAGGAGAGCCAGTTGAAAAACCCCTCAGCGGATTACATCAGTAGTCCAGTCGTGAAGGATCGGCGGGGCTCCGTATCGGCAATAAAAGGGGTCCAGGCCAATTGGCAAAATAGGTATTGTAGCCCAAGGAGTGGCTGATGGACCTCTTCAGCTAGCCGGGAGATGGGCCTAGCATAGGCTAGCTCCAGGCTAATTGGTGCTTGCTTCGGGACAGAGATGTTAGCCAGGAGAAGCCAATTGGATAGTCGCAAGCTAGCTGCGATGATCCAGATGAAGAGGTTCAGAGCTTGCAGTAGGAATCCGGGGATATGGAGAATAAGAAGTCCGATACTCTCTGGGTTGAATCGCGTTGTGCAGACTGGCAGGAGTTGTCCGGGCTAAAGATTAGCTGATGACCGCTAGTAGTGGCTATCTGTCTACTAGCTAGTTGCTAGTTAGCTGGCTAGCCTTTGTTGGGGGTTCCGGCTCTGAAGTAAAGAAAATAGCAGATCCATACCACATTGGGTGAGGCGGGTTGCAGGAGAGTATGTTGAAGTTGGGGTTAAGAAAAATATAAAAAATATATGCGAAGAAAAAATATATAAAAAGATATATACACAGGACACGACAAGACGAAGACAAAAGACGCCTGACTGCTATGCCATTTTACAATAGTGATGACATGTAATTACAGTAAAACATAGACTTTGTGTACAACATGTTTGTAGTGATTTAGCTATCTAAAAAGTTAATATATATTGTCATGACGTTGGCCTATGTTGGTTTGCAACGTGCAGGTTAATGGCAAGATTGAACCCAACATGGGGGACTGTCATGACGTTGGCCTGTGGATAAGGTTTATGACCCCCCCATATATACCTTTTTCCCTTCCCTCTCTCTCTGACTCTACTGAAGGACTCTTCAATAGCCTTTGTTAAACATAGAGAGTCTGGGAACATCAAACAAGTGGGGGGAAAGGAACCGTATTTCGGTAATAGAACATGTTGAAAATATGCGTTGGGACTTAATGAATATGATGTCAGTTCGGTTGTCATCTGAGACATTATGACTGATGACAGGACGACATAAACTGTATCTGGGAAAGTCTACACATTCTAGTTATCAGATTCACATGGAATTGTTGTGCAATTTAAATGTTTGAATATGAAACTATTTGTGAAAAGATTAAATGTAATTTTAGCTTCCAAATGAGAGAATTGGGTTTTCATAAGTTTAGAGCTCTGCTCAATCAGTGGCCCGCCCCTGTGAAGAGACATGGGTTATAAACTATGAAACACACCCTTCTCTCCCTCCACTATATAAGCCCTTGACAAAAATGTAACCTTCTGTTCCGAGTACGCAAGGCCTGCAGCCTCTGCGTTAAAAGGGCAAATAACTTGCTGTTCTGGGTACATTAGGGCGACGGTCCGATGTCAGAAGGATTCAGATAATAAGCTGTTCCGGGTACATTAGGGCGGCGGTCCGATGTCAGAAGGATTCAGATAATAACGACAGAACGAAGCCAACCTCAGCGTGAGCTTTGGTTGCGAATGGTATGAACTTTGAACTCTTATTCACTACAGAAGTGATACCTCCTAGCCGTTGAGTTAGCAGCGGCCGCTGTAAACGTGGGCTAGGAAAGGACGGACAATGTATCCAGTCTAGCCCACGACGACGATACTACAACGTATCCAATTTACCATCAGAGACATTCTTCCGAGGACAGGAAGATCTCTGTTGGCCAATTTCCTTTTTGCATTTTCCTTTTCCAAATGGGCGGTAATTTAGAATGCATAAAATACTGTATTTACGATAGCATAGCTTCTCCCTTTGTTCCTCAGTCTTCCCGCTCTTTCAATCAAACCCAACCCCCTTTCCTTAGTGTAACCAGCCGTCATGTCGGCTCCGTCCACCAGGGACGTTTTCTGTATGACATAATTTGCATTCTGTGTATATGTAATTCTGTGTGATTAGTTAGGTATTTAGTAAATAAATAATTAATCCCAATTTTGTGTTGCTGATTCAACTTGTTAGCCAGGGTTCGTGAAGATAACCAAGAATTTACAACTTTCAGATGAGACTGAAATAAGGTGACGATTAATATTGACTGCTATTGATGTAAAATATTACTAGGTCTTTAAGAGTTTATTCGGAAGATAACAGCTCTATAAACACTCTTTCGTGGTGCCCCGACTTTCTAGTTAATTATATTTACATGATTAGCTCAATCAGGTAATATTAATTACAGAGAACGGATTTTATAGAATAGCATGTCATATCACTTAATCCGGCATAGCCAAAGACACGACAATATACTTTGTAACAATCATTTGTGATGCTGTAGAGCTTTGGTGGGTGTTGCCATGCCGTTAGGTGGATGCCATTACGTTGCTTACTTTGTGGATGGGATGCTAGCATTTCTATAAACTTGGTTCCTGATGTATGTTTTAGATAACATGTGGGGAGACTACCTGGAGAAGGGTCAGATCTTGGAGAAGGCAGGTCTGCCCTCAGTAGACGTCCACGGGGCTGTGGAGAGCTTCGGCTTGTACGTCTCAGCTGACATTGCTACCTCCTTCACCCTCCTGGTGGGAATCTTCTTTCCCTCCGCCACAGGTAAGACCTGGCAACCCAGATCCATAACTGGCAACCCAGACCATGAACTGGCAACACCAGATCAATAAACCAGCTGGCAATCCAGAGACATTTTTGTTCACTGATTGGTTGAGTCAACATTCTGAGAGTTGTCAGTAACTGATGTGTGTCCTTCATGTCCCTGTACTGTAGGTATCATGGCAGGCTCCAACAGATCAGGAGATCTGAAAGATGCTCAGAAGTCCATCCCTATTGGAACCATCTTGGCTATAACCACTACTACCCTTGTCTGTATCCTTTCATGGAGTCAATAGTAAAATGAAATCAACATTTATTTGTCACGTGCACTGGATACAGCAGGTGTAAACGGTACAGTGAAATGCCTACTTGCAAGCTCTTCCTCATCCATATCAATAGGCAGTGTTCTCCCCAAGTTGTTCAATGTCTAGATACATCTGTGTTCTATACTGCATGTGTTTCTGTGTGTTCCTTAACATCCTGCCGTCAGATTTCAGCTCTGTGGTTCTGTTTGGGGCCTGTATTGAAGGAGCGGTCCTAAGGGACAAGTAAGTGAACTTGTCTGTAGCATTAGGCCACATCTTTGACATCACAAGATACATTCAAGTTCAGACAATAACCTGTCTGCTTCTCAACAACATACAGTACAAGCTTGTAATTATATTTGTTGGTATGGCAAAGCACTTCAGATGCTGTGTTTGTTGGTATTGATAATGGCCCCGCTAACAGGTCCATGTCCTCTCCTGTCCTGTAGGTTTGGGGATGCAGTCAGTAAGAACCTGGTTGTGGGGACTCTGTCCTGGCCCTCCCCCTGGGTTATCGTGATTGGCTCCTTCTTCTCCACCGTGGGGGCGGGACTACAGTCCCTGACCGGCGCCCCTCGTCTCTTACAGGCCATCGCCAAGGACAACATCATCCCCTTCCTCAGGGTAGGAACAACCACCTTGGCAGGAAGACTAGTGGTTAAGAGCATTGGGTCAGTAACTGAAAGGTTGCTGGTTCAAATCCCAGAGCTGACTAGGTAAAAAAGAATATGCCCATGTGCTCTTGAGCAAGGCACTTACCCTAATTGCTCCTGTAAGTTGCTCTGGATAAGAGTGTCTGCTCAAATGTAAAAAAAAATCGTACACTGGCTGTCAGTGCCCTTCCTTATGTCTTTGTGGGTGGAGCTGTATTGTACATACACACTGTGTAATTTCTATACAATGCAAAGCATCTAGTGGCCTGAAATACACAGCCATAATTCAAGGTTTCTCTAGCTGCCACCACTGTTTGAACACATTGCTTGATACATTGCTCGGCTCTATGCTCACAGTGGCCCTACTATTAGATACATTATGATACACAACTAAAAACTACAGTGAACAAAATAATAGAGTTGTGGTTGTCTTTGCTTACTCATTTGAATGAAGCTGAACATATGAGTTAATTTGCATTCCCACATGTAAATTATTGTTGGTTGAAGAGGATTAGCTGTATAAAAGAAGGGCATTATGTAACCAGGGGCGGTTCTGGGGGGGGGGCAGGGGGGGGCAGTGCCCCTGTGACAACAATTTTGGACCCCCTTGTGGACCCCTAAATGTGGAGTATGAAATAATTTTTACATAACACATTTTTGCTATCGTTCTTTTTTTACATCCGTTATTAGACAGTGGCAACGCGGAACACTAATGATTATGAACATGGTCTTTTGCCTGCTAATGCCTGCAATGCAGTGAAGAAAACGATATGACAACAATAACGTCTAATGTAACTGGCCCCTCTAACAGTACAACTGGCCCCAGCTTGGCCCCCCCAGTTGAAATGGTCTAGAACCGCCACTGTATGTAACCCTGTTCTAGGATGAGCTTAAGCGACCATGAAAATTCTGGTAAGTACTTAGAGGCCCAATACACCCGTTTTTCAATCAATAACAAATAATTTCTAGGTAACAATTAAGTACCTTACAATAATAGTTTTCCATTAAAATCAACAAAAATAGATTTTTTAGCAAAAACATTTTTCTCAAGCAAGAATTTAGCCAGGACTCTCTGGGAGTGGTCCAAATGGGGAGGGGAAAACTGAAAACTAGCTCTTATTGGCAGAGAGGTTGGAACTTTATTTGTTATTGGTCTATTAAAGTTGCACTATGCAGAAATCGCTCCGCCATTTCCTGGTTGCAAAAACTCAAATAGTTCACCTAATTTCAATTTATGTGATAAAACAAGCACACGTATAGTGTAGAGAATCATTGTACCATCTAAACCGTTGTGAAATATATTTTCCATAACCAAACTTATATTGTATTTTCAGCTGTTTGAACCTGGTGTACAAAACTGAAAGTAAAAGATGCAAAAACAAAACTTAAGAACTGGAAGCATAGAAATAGCGCACATAGAACACATTTACCGCTTGTTAGATTTGCCTTCAATGTGAATGATGGATCTATAACTCACATTTCTATGTGAATTTGGTCGGGTCTCCCAAAAAGGTACAGATTACAACTTTAACCAATTTACTGCCTGGTGATGTCACCAGACAAACCGAAACTCCCGCCCATGCAAACCTGCTGATTAGGAGGTCCTGTGTAGATTGTATTTTCAACCATTAAATATCAGGAAATAACACTGATCGAATGTTTTCACATACCACCTTTACAGTGTTAGTTTCATCAGCTGTTGTACAATATGATATGAAACACAGGGGAAAATGGAATTTTGACTGCACTGGGCCTTTAAGGCCACTCAATCCATAAATGATCGGTCTCCTTGGCTACAATACAACAATCAACCTGAAACAAAACAAATAAAAAACAAACCATCACAAAAAAAAGAATGTATTTATAAAGTGTATATTTTTTTATTTCCTGGTGCAGGTGTTTGGTCATGGCAAGGCCAATGGGGAGCCAACCTGGGCACTGTTACTGACAGGGCTCATCGCTGAGCTGGGCATCCTCATAGCCTCTCTGGACATGGTGGCCCCCATCCTCTCCATGTGAGTCTCACACACACACACATGCACGAAACAGACTAAATACACACACATGCATGCAGACATGCACACATCAAACATGATTATTTAAAAGCAGGCAAATAGGGATTATTTCAAATCATATAATGGTCTGTTAGGTGAACTTGCTGAACTTGGGGCCTCCCGAGTGGCGCAGAAGTCTAAGGCACTGCATCGCAGTGCTAGCTGTGCCACTAGAGATTCTAGGTCGCAGCCGGCTGTGACCGGGAGACCCATGGGGCGGCACACAATTGGCCCAGCATTGTCCGGTTTAGGGGAGGGTTTGGCCGGCAGGGATCTCCTTGTCCCATTGCGCACTAGCGACTCCTGTGGCGGGCCGGACGCAGTGCACGCGGACACAGTTGCCAGGTGTACGGTGTTTCCTCTGACATGTTGGTGTGGCTGGCTTCCAGGTTAAGTGGGCATTGTGTCAAGAAGCAGTGCGGCTTGGTTGGGTTGTGTTTCGGAGGACGCACGGCTCTCGACCTTCGCCTCTCCCGAGTCCGTACGGGAGTTGCAGCGATGAGACAAGACTGTAACTACCAATTGGATTCCACAAAATTGGGGAGAAAAAGGGGTAAAAAATAAAATGTAAAAATAAAAAATGAATTGCTGAACCAAAGTCATGTAGCTTACATGGGAGAAAACAGACTCTTGATGACTCTACTTCCCTTCTCAAACACTGTTAATAAACCATAAACCATTTTAAACCATAAACATCTCACAGATGTTTAAAAAACATTATGGTCCTCCGAGGAGTAGTTTGGGCGGCAGGTAGCCTAGCGGGGCCGTAACTGAAAGGTTGCTGGTTCAAATCCCTGAGCTGACTAGGTAAATAATTTGTTGATGTGCCCTTGAGCAAGGTACTTAACCCTAATTGCTCCTGTAAGTCACTCTGGATAAGAGTGTCTGCTAAAATATACTTTAATCAAATCACTTGCATTTTAACAACCACTTCACAAGTGAAACACCTCATTCCAGCCAGGCACTCTGTACACAATCAGCACAAGTGGCTTTGTGTGGAAGGTCACCAAGTGCAGTGGTTCACAAACTGTGGGTCCAGTTATTTTTTATATATATATATTAAGGAATTCAGTCCGGCTTTTAACTTACTGTTGAAAGTTGTAATAGTAAAATGCACAAGGTAAGATTTTGAAATAGGGTAGTGCATCATCAGTTCCTCTTGTCATGTCAGTCATTGCATATCTTAGAGAGATATTTATAACGTGTCAGAAATGTCCAGATCAACTAGCCCATTTCAGCTAATGTTTTTATGCTAGGTTTTTAAGCCCATAGATTTTGTAGTAATGTTCGAGTCACACAAATATCACATGAATACACATTAGACATGGCATAATGTATAGGACTGAAGGAAATAAGCTTTAAACCTGAAAAATATTCTCTACGCCAACAAGAGGGGTGTGAACAGTTTGTGTCATGAACAGTGCTTGTGCCCTTAGAAATAGACGTTGCGCACGAGCGGGATGTTCCTCAATGCTGGAAGGGGGGCCTGAGTGAAAAGGTTTGGGAACCCCTGACCTAGTGCGCTTTCTAGTGCTTCTGTGTTTTGCCATCAGTTGAGATGTATTTTAGCAGACTACCAGTCCTATACATCCTGCAACAAGTACATAACTGCAAAATTAATATATTGGAATTCCAAATCAATATTTAAATGACTAAATCGGTTTGAACTGAATTACATTTTTTGGTGTGATTTTTTTCCTACAGGTTCTTCTTGATGTGCTATCTGTTTGTGAACTTAGCCTGTGCTGTGCAGACTTTACTACGGACACCCAACTGGAGGCCTAGGTTTAAATATTACCACTGGTAAGTACAGTACAGGTGTGCGTGGCTGTGTATCCGTGCATACTATATGTGAGTGATGTAACACTCATTTGTATATGCGTGGGTGTTGGGTACACTTTCACTCCATTTGAATAATCTACTTTGCTTTCTCAGGTGACATATTGGGAAGCTTATCAAAATATCCTGTTGACTGACTGGAGGACTTTATGCAGACTCCAGCTAGAGAGACATTTTGTTCTCTGGTGTTCTGATGGTAACCTAGAAAGAAGGAACTTCACTGTAATAAGCTTCAGTAGCTGAACAAGTATAGCACCTGTTGTGGAAATTCACCTCTCAAACTCAATGTAAATGAATCAAATCTGTATTATCATGACCAGAGAGGTTCACATTCTCAATCCAAGTTTGATGAAAACTCTGAAAAGGGCTTTCCCTCTCAGTCCTTTTATAGTGCTATACAAACAAGTCATATAAGCATGATTTACATTATTCAATATTAACATTGGTTCCTGCATGTGACTGACGATGCTTCTTCTCTCAAAGCTGGGACCTTGAAACTGAGATACTCTTTTTGGTTCCCAGAACAATGTTCTGGGCGTTCTGCCAATTGGTCTGAGGAGAAGGTCACAGTCACCTGCACGAACCAAGATAGAGTGAGAGGAGATACTGTTTACAATTCAATGCTAGCTCTTCAGACAACAACATTTTCCCTCACATTCCCTCATTTTATCACTTTGTGATAATTGTTACATTTTAAGGTAAGCATTAGATTATGGCGTAAACTATCAAATGAGGTTCAATCAAAGTACATATATTAAAGTAAGTGGAATCCAACACATAAAACCAGACACTTCATCCTTTCAAACCCCTTCACTCTGGGTTGTAAAATCTAAAATACACACACATACACAAGGGATCTGTAGACCCAGAGGTAAATAAATCTCTAAAGGTGTAATCATTGTTTCCATAGCTCTTACCACAATCGGGATGCATTGACCTGTTCTGTACTAACTGTCCCTGGGACATCAACTACTCAAAATTTAAAACCTGTTGTTTAACAAATCCTCCAGGGCCTTCAAAAAGTTGGTGCTGACTTATCAGCTCAATATTCAGTACTAAAACATTTACTTGGATCTACTCCAATTCCAGACAGTGTTCCTCGTAATGGAAAAAGTTTGTTTTAGATGACATTACCTTCTTATTTAAATCACTGGTATATTGAAACTATCGAATTGACTAATAATAATTGAAAATTGTAAAAAATGTATCTTATTCAATTATTCATACCTATGACTGTCTTTATTTACCTATGCTAGTCTCCATATCGGTTTCCTTCAAATAGGACCCCTCTACTCTTCCCAATAGGAAAAACCCTCTCAATCACTACTGCTAATACACACAGATCACTCCCAAACAATGCTCTGCTTTTACCCCTATTGTAAGGTTTAAAAACAAACAAAACAAACATGATAACTTTCTCCTTATTGGAAGGCATTGTTTGCATTTTAGTCTACCCTAACAATGTTACTCTATATTTATTACCCATTTCTGTTGGATATTCACTCTCTGCTTCACGCTCATTAAATGTCTATTATTTTGAGAGGAATATGTAATGCGCCGAAATTATAAAATACGTTGGCCAATTCAGAAGGGGAGAGACATTTTGGAGGGAGCTTCCTTTTTAAGATAGCTCTCGAGACTAGAGTTTCTTTCTAGGATCAACAGTTATTATAACTGGGCTAGCACTGCCTATCAGTCCACTGTCATTGGAATGTTCTGACCATAAGGTTTCTGGTACCTGAGACAGAATAGACTGGGAGGCAGTCAGACTCCCACTCCTCCTGGGGGAGTGGTTCAATTTGCCTGCTTACTCATTGGTTTAATATCTCATCATTTGTGATATCAACAAAAACTCCATCGGGAGTACAATAAATTGTAGCGTTAAGTTTATTTAACAAGTCTCTACCTAGCAAGTTAAATGGTTGAGTGGGTGAATACAGAAAATCATGTTCAACATTCATTGGTCCTATTGAACAGTGCATGGATTTTGTTTCAGAATGTATTACTGGGGTGGAAGAAATCCCATAAGCATTTATAGTTGTATTGGTTAGGGATAAGTCAAGTCCCGTACCTTTACCAAGAGTGGAGGTAGTAGCACCCGTAACCACCAACATAGGAATTTCTTTCCCTTGTATCAGAACACTGAGGCTTTATTTCCCAGACCCTTTAGACAGTCATACTCATCAGAACACTGAGGCTTTATTTCCCAGACCCTTTAGACAGTCATACTCATCAGAACACTGAGGCTTTATTTCCCAGACCCTTTAGACAGTCATACTTATCAGAACACTGAGGCTTTATTTCCCAGACCCTTAAGACAGTCATACTCATCAGAACACTGAGGCTTTATTTCCCAGACCCTTAAGACAGTCATACTCATCAGAACACTGAGGCTTTATTTCCCAGACCCTTAAGACAGTCATACTCATCAGAACACTGAGGCTTTATTTCCCAGACCCTTTAGACAGTCATACTCATCAGAACACTGAGGCTTTATTTCCCAGACCCTTTAGACAGTCATACTCATCAGAACACTGAGGCTTTATTTCCCAGACCCTTTAGACAGTCATACTCATCAGAACACTGAGGCTTTATTTCCCAGACCCTTTAGACAGTCATACTCATCAGAACACTGAGGCTTTATTTCCCAGACCCTTTAGACAGTCATACTTATCAGAACACTGAGGCTTTATTTCCCAGACCCTTAAGACAGTCATACTCATCAGAACACTGAGGCTTTATTTCCCAGACCCTTTAGACAGTCATACTCATCAGAACACTGAGGCTTTATTTCCCAGACCCTTTAGACAGTCATACTCATCAGAACACTGAGGCTTTATTTCCCAGACCCTTTAGACAGTCATACTCATCAGAACACTGAGGCTTTATTTCCCAGACCCTTTAGACAGTCATACTCATCAGAACACTGAGGCTTTATTTCCCAGACCCTTTAGACAGTCATACTCATCAGAACACTTGGTAGTGGCATTTCCATCAGTCCTCTTGGTTATGAGGGCCCAGCAGGGTTTTCCTTCTCCAATGACCATCTACTTCTGGGCCACTACACCGGGCCTGCGTTGGTCCCTTTGGCTCAGGACTCATCTCACCCTCTGTCAGGTTTCCACAGTGGAGGTGGTCAGAAGAACTTGGTACGGCACTCTCCAACAGGGGTCCTTCCAACTCTTTCTCCTGAAGTCTTTGACCACCACGAAATCACCTGAGTTGAAATAGTGCTCAGCTCCACCTGCCAAGATCGGCAAAGACACTTTTCCCCCGGGTGAAGGTATCTTAAGAACACTGTTAAGGGTGACACAATTCTCAACCATGTCTTCCTCCATTCCTTGCAGGGACACCCTGTTCTTGGGAAAAGGTGCATTAGTCATCCTCATGGGGTGGCCAGTCAGCACCTCGTGTGGAGAGAGACCAGTGACTGTGTGGGATCTGGCTCTCATACTCAGTGCCAATGGAAGCACCTTTACCCATGTCAGGCTTGTTTCACCAATTAGTTTAAACAATTTTGTTTTCAGAGTTTGGTTCAACATTGTTAGTCATGCAAATCAAACATTGTACAACCCCACCACCACCAGAGAAATGTCATGCAAGCACAGTAAAACCTACTGTACACCAATGTCAGCCCCCCGCACCTCTCTGATTCAGAGGGGTTGGGTTAAATGCGGAAAATTGTCACATTTATTTAACCATTACTTTACCAGGTAAGTTGACTGAGAACACATTCTCATTTACAGCAACAACCTGGGGAATAGTTTCAGGGGAGAGATGAGCCAATTGTAAGCTGGGGATGATTAGGTGGCCATGATGGTATGAGGGCCAGATTGGGAATTTAGCCAGGACACCGGGGTTAACACCCTACTCTTACAATAAGAGCAATGGGATCTTTAATGACCTCAGAGAGTCAGGACACCTGTTTAACATCCCATCTGAAAGACAGCACCCTACACAGGGCAGTGTCCCCAATCACTGCCATGGGGCATTGGGATATTTTTTAGACCAGAGGAAAGAGTGCCTCCTAATGGCCTCCCAACACCACTTCCAGCAGCATCTGGTCTCCCTTCCAGGGACTGACCAGGACCAACCCTGCTTAGCTTCAGAAACAAGCCAGCAGTGGGATGCAGGGTGGTATGCTGCTGGGATCTGGTCTTGACCATGTGACAATTTGGCAAGGAATTGGAAAGTACAACGGGGCATGGCTGGTCTGCTCCACCAAGATTAATCAGCCAATTTAGCTGTGCGGTCAGCCTTAGTGTTCCCCAGAGGAATGTTGTCATTAGAGGAAGAATGCGCCTGACACTTGAATACAGAAACAGAGGAGTGCAGCTGGACCACCTCTATTCCTCCACAATGTTCCTAAATCATGCACAACACCGAATTCAGATCTACTATCAGTGTAAATGTTAACAGAGCATTCCTTTCCCAAAATATAAGCTCTAGTCAAGCCTTATAGTTCTGCTGCCTGGGCAGATACGTGTGATGGGAGTCGCGCACTTTCCACAGTTTCCAAAACTGTCACAACAGTATAACCAACTAATTGATTCAATTTTTAATTTCTCTGGGCACACCCATCTACAAAAAACTAAAAGTCTGGATTGTCTAATGGGGTGTCTCTCAAGTCCAACCTAGGGCTACAGTCAGCTTCAATAGCTAAATCACAGTCATGGTCTTCATCGGTATCTGCTGCAGGGAGAAGAGTTGAAGGGTAAGAATGTTCTGATAGTCTAGCAGTCTCGCAGGCATCAAATGAGCCGTTTTTGCCTGTTTAATAATTGCCTCCACCACATGGGGCACATGTACGGTTAGAGGAGACATTGCCACAATATCAGAACATCTCACCAGTCCAGACCACAGCTTCACTCGCCTCCATCTTTCTCCCATAAATACAATCCTGCAGCGGTTGAACTTATTAATTGCCTCTAATCTATCTTTGGTAGGCAAAGCTTTAATTGCCTCTAATCTATCTTTGGAGAGGGCGCGACCCTCAGAAGTAATGTCATGACCCAAATATTTAACCGGCATAATTTAATCTTACTGGGGGAAACTTTATGACCATTTTCTGCCCCAAAAAATCAACAATTCCTGAGTGTCCTCGTGACATATCTCCTCTGATTGTGAGCAAACCAACAAATGGTCAACATACTGAACCAAAACACTCCCTCCAGGATCAACAAAAGAAGAGAAGAGAAAAGAAAGAAAGCATGAGCTAAATCAATTACTAAAAAACAAACTACCTGGAGGCACCTGGGATAAATTGGTAACAGTGTTAGGCACCAGGGGTGCTCTAGCATGTACAGCATCGTTTACTATTCTGTCTGGCACAAAACGATATTCACCAGATGGTTTCCTAACAGGTAAAATTGGTGTGTTACAGGGCAAATTCGGGCAGAGAACCAGAGTGCCTCTTTCAACTAATGCACTATGGGAATGATACCCTTTTTGGCTTCTTTGCTAAGAGGGTACTGAGCTTTGTAAGGTCTGTGGGTGCTTTTTGGAACGACCACAACTGGTGCAGCTCCTTTCATGCGTCCAATAGTATAGTATAACGAGTACTACTGTATATCTGTTTCCCCCACAGGGCTCTGTCTTTTCTGGGTATGAGTATGTGTCTGGCTCTGATGTTCATCTCCTCCTGGTATTATGCCATCGTGGCCATGTGCATCGCTGGCATGATCTACAAGTACATTGAGTACCAGGGGTATGTCTGGACTCTTACCCGTCTCATATCATAATTGTATATCATTGGGTCACTGTATGAGTTAGCTATTTAGGCCAGAGTATATATTCTGATGCTGTCACTCTCTGTCTCTCTCAGAGCGGAGAAGGAGTGGGGAGATGGGATACGAGGTTTGTCCCTCAGTGCTGCGCGCTACTCTCTGCTACGGCTGGAGCATGGACCACCTCACACTAAAAACTGGAGGTAAACATCCTTCCTCGTCCATAGTCTTAGATATCCGGTATCTCCAACTTCAGATATGCATAACTACCTCTTCCTCTTCATACATTCTGTACTTTCTCTCACTCTACAGTTTTTACTGTTGTTTTTTAGTTGTTTTTTAGTACTTCCAGGTAGATTCTCATGTTCTTTGTCTCTCTTGCCCCTTCACTCTCCAGGCCCCAGGTCCTGGTGCTGTTGAAGCTGGATGAGGACCTCCATGTGAAGTATCCCCGTCTGTTGACCTTTGTCTCCCAGCTGAAGGCAGGGAAGGGCCTGACCATAGTGGGCTCTGTCATCCAGGGACAGTTCCTGGACAGCTACGGAGAAACACAGGCCTCTGAACAGGTAGGGATAGAGCTGTAACTTGTTTCTCCGATAGCCTACTGTGTGTACAAGGAAAATACATTTTGCCGTACTGTAGCTATATTGAATCAGTTCAGGATTGTTTGAAGGCTGCTACCTTCCTCACTAGGTCATACAGTCCACTTTATAAAGCTATAAGAAAGAGATCAAATTTCTGTTGTCTCCTCTGCGCCAATAAGAATAAGTGAGTTTATTACCAGCTTTATGATTACCTGCATTGTCTGCTCTCAACCTCGTCAGGCCGTAAAGAACATGATGGAGATCGAGCGGGTGAAGGGATTCTGCCAGGTGGTTGTGGCGTCCAAGGTGAGGGAGGGCATTGCCCACCTGATCCAGTCATGTGGCCTGGGGGGCATGAAGCACAACACAGTGGTGATGGGATGGCCCTACGGATGGAGGCAAAGTGAAGACCCCCGCGCATGGAAGACATTCATTAGTAAGACTCTGATTTACTGTAAACTAGCCTGGTCCTACACATGGATCTGACCCGTTCCCATAATAACATTCCAAACCATAACCTCATCCCAGTTTCTCCATGAGAACATTGGCCATCTCTATGTTTCACAGACACAGTCCGCTGTACCACAGCAGCCCACCTGGCTCTGATGGTGCCCAAGAACATTTCCTTCTACCCCAGCAACCACGAACGCTTCACAGACGGCACCATCGATGTGTGGTGGATCGTCCATGACGGAGGAATGCTCATGCTGCTACCTTTCCTGCTCAAACAGCACAAGGTAAAGTCCAGCGCACATCAATGTAGAAACTCTGGGAGCATTTACTGTTGGCCACCATGACTTGAGAGAGACTAAAGAAGAATGGATTTGTTGGTCAGAAAAGGATTTACATTTACATTTTAGCAGACGCTCTTATCCAGAGTGACTTACAGGAGCAATTAGGGTTAAGTGCCTTGCTCAAGGGCACATCGGCAGATTTTTCACCTAGTCGGCTCTGGGATTGGAACCAGAGACATTTCAGTTACTGGCCCAATGCTCTTAACTGCTAGACTACTCCATTCTTACCATGGTGTGTGTTTCAGGTTTGGAGGAAGTGTAAGATGCGCATCTTCACTGTGGCCCAGATGGATGACAACAGTATTCAGATGAAGAAGGACCTGGCTACGTTCCTGTACCAGCTGAGAATAGAGGCAGAGGTGGAGGTGGTGGAGATGGTGTGAGATGTTCCTCCTTAAAGCTAATTATGTAATCATGGTGGAGATGGTGTGAGATGTTCCTCCTTATATCTAATTATGTAATGATGGTGGAGATGGTGTGAGATGTTCCTCCTTAAATCTAATTATGTAATGATGGTGGAGATGGTGTGAGATGTTCCTCCTTAAATCTAATTATGTAATGATGGTGGAGACGGTGAGAGATGAACCTCCTTAAATCGAATTATGTAATGATGGTGGAGACGGTGAGAGATGAACCTCCTTAAATCTAATTATGTAATGATGGTGGAGACGGTGAGAGATGAACCTCCTTAAATCTAATTATGTAATGATGGTGGAGACGGTGAGAGATGAACCTCCTTAAATCTAATTATGTCATTATGGTGGAGATGGTGTGAGATGTTCCTCCTTAAATCTAATTATGTAATGATGGTGGAGACGGTGTGAGATGTTCCTCCTTAAATCGAATTATGTAATGATGGTGGAGACGGTGAGAGATGAACCTCCTTAAATCTAATTATGTAATGATGGTGGAGATGGTGAGAGATGAACCTCCTTAAATCTAATCATGTCATTATGGTGGAGATGGGGAGAGAAGTCCCTCATACCAGAAGTCAAACATGCAATCCAACTAAGAGTTTCCATTTTTAAATCACTTCTCTCCCCTTAGTGTATTCAAAGGTCAGGTATTTACATACACCATGTTAATAATTTCAGCATGACAGCGACATCTCGGCCTACACGTATGAGAGGACTCTGATGATGGAGCAGAGGTCTCAGATGCTCAGACAGATGAGGCTGTCCAGCGCAGAGAGAGAAAGAGAGGTACATATTACACATCAACAAACATCCACAGAATTACACCTGTCAGACCAAACATACATAACAATAGTTGTGGACCACAGTGAAGGACATATTGAGCTGGTTTCCTAGACCCAGATGTCTTATCCTGTATTTAAGCATGCTCAGTTGGAGAATCTCCATTGAAAGTGTGATTTATCTCAGTAGTAGGTTTAATCTGGGGCTGGGAACCAATACACTAAATGACCAAAAGTATGTGGACTCCTGCTTGTCGAACATCTCATTGCAAAATCATGGGCATTAATATGGAGTTGGTCCCCCCTTTGCTGCTGTAACAGTCTCCACTCTTCTGGCAAGGCTTTCCACTAGATGATGGCACATTGCTGCGGGGACTTCCATTCAGCCACGAGCATTAGTTAGGTTGGGCACTGATGTTGGGCGATTAGGCCTTGCTCACAGTCGCCGTTCCAATTCATCCCAAAGGTGTTCGATGGGGTTGAGGTCAGGGCTCTATACAGGCCAGTCAAGTTCTTCCACACCGATCTCAACAAACCATTTCTGTAAGGACCTTGCTTTGTCATGCTGAAACAGGAAAGGGCCTTCCCCAAACTGTTGCCATAAAGTTGGAAGCACAGAATCATCTAGAATGTCATTGTATGCTGTAGTATTAATATTTCCCTTCACTGGAACTAAGGGGCCCAGCCCAAACCATGAAAAACAACCCCAGACCATTATTCCTCCTCCACCAAACTTTACAGTTGGGGCAGGTAGCATTCTCATTGGCATCCGCCAAACCCAGATTAGTCCGTTGGACTGCCAGATAATGAAGCGTGATTCATCACTCCAGAGAACGCATTTCCACTGCTCCAGAGTCCAATGGCGGTGAGCTTTACACCCCTCCAGCCGATGCTCGACATTGCGCATGGTGATCTTAGGCTTGTGTGCTGCTGCTCGGCCATGGAAACCCATTTCATGAAGCTAATAACAAACAGTTATTGTGCTGACGTTGCTTCCAGAAGCAGTTTGGAACTCGGTAGTGAGAGTTGCAACCGAAGACGGCGGTCCCATTCTGTGAGCTTGTGTGACCTACCACTTCGCGGCTGAGTCGTTGTTTCTCCTAGACATTTCCACTTCACAATAACACCACTTACAGTTGACCAGGGCAGCTCTAGCAGGGTGGATTGACTTGTTGGAAAGGTGGCATCCTATGACGGTGCCACGTTGAAAGTAACTGAGCTGTTCAGTAAGGTCATTCTACTGCCAATGTTTGTCTATGGAGATTGCATGGCTGTGTGCTCGATTATACAACTGTCCACAACGGGTGTGGCTGAAATAGCCAAATCCACTAATTTGAAGGGGTGTCCACATACTTTTGTATGTTTAGAGTATCTACACTAGCATTTAATGAAGCAATGTATGGCCATGCATTTCAAGTCACTCTAGTATGGACATGAGGACATTGTATCCCCTGCACTCTGCCCCCTATAGGCCCAGCTGGTAAAGGACAGACACTCTCTGATCCGTATGGGCAGCCTGTACTCAGACGAGGAGGAGGAGGTGGTGGAGCCTGTAGCTGATAAGATCCAGATGACCTGGACCAAGGAGAAGTACGAGGCAGAGAGGAGGAACAGGAACAACGCACCAGAGAACTTCAGAGAACTCATGAGCCTCAAACCGTGAGTCACTTGTTGTTGGTCTATTGGAAGGCCAGGTGTTTTTCTTGAGACACGTGATCTGACTGGGAAAACCCCCAGGCCTTTCACGTGGTTAGGAAAATCTCCATTCGGCCCCACCTGAGGTATTCCATTCTCGCTAGTCTTCCTTCTTCACTCTCTCCTCCTCATCTCCTCTTGCAGACAGAGAATGCTTCATCCTTTGAGTGATGTGTTATTCTGAACACTCTGTCTGTAAATTCCTTTTAATGATATGTTATTCTGATCACTCGGAGTCTGTAAATTCCTGTGAGTAATATGTTAATCTGATCACTCTGTCTGTAAATTCCTTTTAGTGATATGTTATTCTGATCACTTGGAGTCTGTAAATTCCATGCAATGGATTTGATGGCGGGGTGGGGTGTGCTTTGGTATGTGGACTGCACTTGATTTGGTATGTGGACTGCACTTTCTGCTTTATGACTGAGTTGGTTCATACTGTCCACTGTTGGATATCTGAACATTATTCCACGGCATTGTTAAAGGGATAGTTCCCCCAAATTACAAAATTACATATTGGATTTCTTACCCTGTAAGCAGTCTATGTACAAGGTATGACAGCAATCCATGCTTTGGTATAGTTTCCTTGGCACCGTTTCCACATACTAACGTTTTAGCATTTGTGGCACAAATCCCATTAAATTCATGGGACCAATATTCACATTTTTTGCGCATCATTTTCAAAACTTCTATAAGGTACTTTTTTGAGGTTCAAAATCAATTGTAGATACTTTCGGAAGATTAGGACACGATTAATGAAAAATTATAATATCGGTCCCATGACGTGAGCATGTGGAAACAGAGCCAGGGAAACTGGATTGCTGTCATACGTTGTCCATGGACTGCATACGGGGTAAGGAAACCAATGTGTAATTTGGGTGAACTATCCCTTTAAATAATTGAATGTTCTGGATTGCATTTGTAACATCTGTATGTGGTTGTGTCCCAGGGACCAGTCCAATGTGCGGCGGATGCACACGGCAGTGAAGCTGAACGAGGTGATCGTCAACAAGTCCCATGATGCTCGTCTGGTGCTGCTCAACATGCCGGGGCCGCCACGCAACACAGACGGAGACGAGAACTGTATCCTTCACTAACAGCCGCTCTCATTGTACTGGACAACACTGGTCTTAGAGGTCTGTGTGGTACAATATTTCATTTTTTAGGACAATGTTTTAGGGCTCATTATGGGGTTAGGGAGTGTAATTTGGGGAGTGTAATTTGGGGTTGAGTGTACCATGAGTTGTGTAAAAGGTGAAAGAATGAGTAGGAGTAGATGGCCAGCCAGCATACACGAAAGATTTGGCAATGTGACCCGAGATGAAAGACTTTTAAGCTGAACATCAAATCTGTTGCGTACACAGATTTGCAGATGTAATCACCGGTGCAGTGATGCAGAGTTGCTGGTTATAACAGTGCTTAACTCTGGCCCAGATATGGAGTTTCTGGAGGTGCTGACGGAAGGTCTGGAGAGAGTGCTGCTGGTGAGAGGAGGAGGACGAGAGGTCATCACTATCTACTCCTGACCTATCGGAAACCACTCGGGTCACAGGTCACGACACTGCCTCGACAGGAGACATTCCACCCCGACCACTGGGGGCACTGCAGCACCGGCAGCAGCATCCAGCCGATCCTCAACATACAGTACATACAAACTGTGCCAATTAATGATGGAATTAAGAGGACTTTTATTGTGGAATTTGAGGACCACAAAAAGCAATAATAATTTGCCTGGCATTTCTGCGGAATGTATTGCCTTCCATGAGGACAGTAGCCTTTAAAGATGACATGCTATAATTCCCTCATGAATCCCTTATTGCCAAGGCAACTAAAGCTTGGGTCATTCACAAACCTATTTCTGCAATAGGAGACTGTTAACAACTGCTACTTTTACACATACATCCATCGAACATGAATTTTCTATGTCGACTGAGTCAGTATTTTTGTATTGTTTGCAGCAAAGAAATGATGGTGGGCTTTCCCTCATCAAGGATTAGCTTGCCAGATAGCACAGTCTTGGGTGGTCCGTATGAAGGCCTCTGTGTTGAGTGCCAATTTAAGTTATTTTTTCACAACCTTTTTATGGTTGGTGGAATAATAACTTTTGTATTTATTTTCTTATTTATTTTCTCAACCTTCCCCCGATGAGGATAAGATTTTTCGGATTGTAGATAATGAAATGCTAGTTGGGGTATTTCAACAGATGGCGCAGAGAGTGCTTGTACATGTGGATGCCAGAGATTGTATTGAAACATTATTTTACTGGATTATGATTTGTAATTGTTGAAAGAGAAGAGGTTTTAAATCATTGACAATTATACATTACATTTAATCTGCTATTTCTGTACAAAAGTCATTTTTATAGGCATGAAGACTACTTTCAGGGCCACCTGAACAGAGTAGCATATGCACACATTTCCTTTTCTTTCCTGTAGACTGCAAGAGCTGTAAAGTCGAAGAGTATTTTTCTGAACTTAGCAATAAAATCATGTTTCATTTCCCTATTCAACCAGAATTGAACTATCTTGACTTCAGATATATTAATGTGTTCATAAAATAAGATGGTAGAAAAACGGAAACCTCAAAGCATTATTTACTTAAGAGAAAGGCAAAATAAATACAATATAACCTATGAATACAGAATACAACATTCCTGAGATGACTGTAGGAGGCATTACAGTATATTAACATGTTACATACTGTTTCACTGTATACACTTGTGAGTAAATGTTACATTAATGTTAATTTTAAGATGAAATCGTCACTTTCTATGAAATAGTTTCATTGTGAAACTCAAGTTTGTGTGATGGACATCAAGGTCTGTGTCCTCAGAAATAAAGATAGTTTGTAAATGCCTCAGTATGACCTTGTGGCCTTGATTGTATCATTAAACAAACATAACACAGAGATATTTTTAGAATGAGATATGTAAAAAGAGTTAAAAGTGATTGTTACATTGAACTCAATGTAATATAGTATAAAGTGTGTGCAGAGCATTGTGTAAATATACAACTCCTTGAAGGTCAAAATGACCAAAACTAAAAATTAGGTAAAGTTCTTTGTAGGGAAGATCACATGTAAGCAAGTGACACAGTAAACACGTTAAAGCTAGGCTTGTCACTGTCGGAGAAACATGGTTGTATTGGATAGTGTATTGTAATACAACACTAGTAGTACTACTAAATAGGTTCCGGTACTCATTTTGGGTGCAAGTACTGTTTATATTTAGGTGCAGGAGCTCCACTATACTTTTGAGCTAATATTCTATAAGAGTAAAACGAGCTCAAGCAGTAGAGAATTTGAGGTGCCGGTACTCAGCTCCAGTGGGCTCCTGTGCAAGTCAAGCACTGCTAGTTTAGTAACACTAAGGGCTAAATTCTTATCAGATCCCTGCTAGCCGACATCCAGTTGTTTTGGCAGTGTCGAAGGTGGAACTGCGTTAGAGCTGCTCCTTACGGTACATTATCGGGGACACTGTCATTGGGATGCAATGAAACCACACCGATTTATATCGACAAATCCCATGCAGCCGCGTTAGAAGTTCATGTAGCCACATTACAAGTTCAAACACTCTAATGCGTAATGGTCTATTGTCTACATGGACTGATAAATCCCCCCCATCCAAATTAAAATGAAAACATGCATTTCATAATATCTATTGTCGATAGAGCCTGCACTTTCTTTTGTCGTTTTGAACATCTAATGCGTAGGGATAATAAGGAAGGGAGTGGTTGGTGACACAAAAGAGCAGCCACACACTTATTTGTCAGCTCACACTACAGCTACACCTCCAATACTGCCAAAACATCCGCTATGCAGATATCGGTCAACGCAGGTGAAAGCTGGATCTGATTGAATCGAGGCCATATTAAACTCTTAATGGTCCATCAGGACACAGAGGCAGGAGATTAGTATAACCATGGTCCAGACCAGACTCCTGGGGCCCACCTGTTCACTGTGGCCCTTGGAGTACATCTGTTCCATCTTTGTCATCTGGTGGTCAGGTCGCCTGAGTACCAGTCTGCAGGGGTTCTGAACCTCAGCCAAATCGATCTGAGCTTCACTGGGGAGAGTTCCTTTTGCTTTCTGCCTGTCACGCTCCTGGGGAAGGGATAGAGGGGAGGGAGGGAGAGAGAGAGAGAAGTTTACACTGTGTTATGATGCTGTGACAGTGACTCCACTGAACAAGAAAAAACAAGTGGGATTTTCCATGTTCTATACAAGGCCCTTTTTCCAGTTCCCTTCATACCACAAAGTACTCAGATGGACATTCAGTCCCAGACAGAGATGCCTTTCATTCCTGTCATTCCTTTGATGTTACTACTGCAGGTGTTTGTGATGGGCTTTGATTGCATTACTCATACTGTAGCATTGAGCCTTTATAACAGGCAAAAACACAGCGCTTTTGTTCCTTTAGCACTCACTTTCTCAACCTCCTTGAATACACGTAGGAAGTTGTGTCTGAGGACCCCGGACAACTCGTTCTCTGTCCAGTGTCTCTTCAGCAGCTCCTGAATCAGAGCGGGATACTTGGACACATCCTCTAATCCAAGAGGAAACCTTCAGACAGTAGAACATAACAGGCTATGTATTACTCAAACCCTCAGGACACTTAAAATGCAGCTGCTATCTGTTACCAGCCTGCTTACAAAAAAGTGAGTAATTCTTCTAGCATTCAAGCTGGAGCATAATGTGGCTGTATTAATGAACTAACGCTGAATGTGCTGCTGTTACTCTGAGGTAAAAGGTCTTACTTAGAAGCTCCATCAAAGTCCCCTCCTATTCCTATTGACTCAGATCCAACCACCTTCCTAATGTGGGTAAAATGGTCTGCAAAAATTAAGAGGAATATCAGAAGATAAGATAAATCATGTGTACACATGTTATTGATATTCTTGATACTGGCCTTCTAAACAGGTCTTGATTGATAACAAGGCAGCCAATTCTGCACTTAATTGTTTGATGCCAATAAACACTAATCAAAGGCAACTGCTCACCAGCCACAATGGAGACATTGGCTCGGCCATGGCAAGCCACAAACCCACTGTGCAGATTAACCATGATGAGTCCTCTGTTCTCCTTCTGAAACAACAACACACCCAGAATAGAACATAAAAAACCATTTCACACTTCCAGTGACCTTCCAGCCATGTAGATACAGGGCCTTCAGAACTCATTCACACCCCTTGACGGTTTCTGCATTTTGTTGTGTTACAGCCCAAATTTAAAATGGATTAAACTGAGATTTTGTTTCACTGGCCTACACACAATACCCCATAATGTCAAAGTGGAATTGTGTTTTTAGACATTTTTACAAATTAATAAAAAATTACAAGCTGAAATGTCTTGAGTCAATAAGTATTCAACCCCTTTATTATGGCAAGCCTAAATCATTTCAGGAGTAAAAATGTGCTTAATAAGTCACATTATGAGTTGCATGGACTCACTCGGATTGCAAAAATTGTGTTTAGCATTATTTTTTAAGGACTATTTAATCTCTGTACAACACATACAGATAATTGTAAGGTCCCTCGGTCGAGCGATGAATTTCGAACACAGATTCAAAAATAACCCGTCATGCACTCACGGGGAACGTGCACAAGCACTACAATAAACAATCCCACACAAAGACATGGGGGGAACAGAGGGTTAAATACACAACAAGTAAATTAGGGAATTGAAACCAGGTGTGTGGAAACAAGATAAAACAAATGGAAAATGAAAAGTGGATCAACGATGGCTAGAAGACCGGCAACGCCGACCGCCGAGCACCGCCCGAACAAGGAGAGGACCCGACTTCGGCGGAAGTCGTGACAGTACCCCCCCTTGATGCGCGGCTCTAGCAGCGCGCCGCCACCGGCCTCGGGGACGACCCAGAGGGCGAGGCGCAGGGCGATCCGGACAGAGAAACTCCCGCAGCATTGAAGGGTCCAACACGTCCTCCACCGGAACCCAGCACCTCTCCTCCGGACAGTACCCCTCCCACTCCACGAGGTACTGAAGGCCCCTCGCCCGACGCCTCGAATCCAGGATAGAGCGAACGGAGTACGCCGGGGCCCCCTCGATGTCCAGAGGGGGCGAAGGAACCTCCCGCACCTCAGACTCCTGGAGCGGGCCAACCACCACCGGCCTGAGGAGAGACACATGGAACGAGGGCTTAATACGGTAATCGGGGGGAAGCTGTAACCTATAACATACCTCGTTCACTCTCCTCAGGACTTTAAATGACCCCACAAACCGCGGACCCAGCTTCCGGCAGGGCAGGCGGAGGGGCAAGTTTTGGGTCGAGAGCCAGACCCGGTCCCCCGGTGCGAACATCGGGCCTCACTGCGGTGACGGTCTGCGCTGGCTTTCTGGCACAGCACGGCCCGCTGGAGGTGAACATGGGCGGTGTCCCATGTCTCCTCCGCGCGCCTGAACCAGTCATCCACCGCAGGAGCCTCGGTCTGACTCTGATGCCAAGGCGCCAGAACCGGCTGGTAACCCAGTACGCACTGGAAGGGGGAGAGGTTAGTGGAGGAGTGGCGGAGCGAGTTCTGAGCCATCTCGGCCCAGGGCACGAACGCTGCCCACTCCCCCGGCCGATCCTGGCAATACGTCCGCAGAAACCTGCCCACATCCTGGTTCACTCTCTCCACCTGCCCATTACCCTCGGGATGAAACCCCAAGGTAAGGCTGATCGAGATCCCCAGACGTTCCATGAATGCCTTCCAGACCCTCGAAGTGAACTGGGGACCTCGTTCAGACACTATATCCTCAGGCACCCCGTAGTGCCGGAAGATGTGCGTAAACAAGGCCTACGCAGTCTGTTGGGCCGTAGGTAGACCCGGGCAGAGGGAGGAGACGGCAGGACTTAGAGAACCGATCCACAACGACCAGGATCGTGGTGTTTCCCTGTGAGGGGGGGAGATCGGTAAGAAAATCCACCGACAGGTGCGACCAAGGCCGCTGTGGAACGGGGAAGGGGTGTAGCTTCCCTCTGGGCAGGAGCCTTACACTGAGCGCACATCAAGCAGGAGGAAACATAAACCCTCACGTCCTTGGCCAAAGTAGGCCACCACTACTTCCCAGCCAAACAGCGCACCGTCCGACCGATCCCAGGATGACCAGAGGAGGGTGACGTGTGGGCCCAATAGATCAACCGGTCATGGACAGCAGACAGAACGTACAGACGCCCAGCGGGACACTGGAGGGGAGAGGGCTTTGCACATAACGCCTGCTCAATGTCCACATCCAGCTCCCACACAACCGGCGCAACCAGGCAGGAGGCCGGGAGTATGGGAGTGGGATGCATGGGCCGCTCCTCTGTGTCATACAGTCAGGACAGTGCGTCTGCCTTTACGTTCTGGGAACCTGGTCTGTAGGAAAGGGAAAAAACAAAACGGGTGAAAAACATGGCCCACCTTGCCTGGCGAGGGCTCAGTCTCCTCGCTGCCCGGATGTCCTCCAGATTGCGGTGGTCAGTCCAGATGAGAAAAGGGTGCAGGTCCTGCTCCAACAGTTGACCAAGCACCCTGCGCACCAGGGACACATGCTCGGCGCGTGTAGCAGAGTATATCAGAATGTTATCAATATACACCACTACACACTGCCCGTACAGGTCCCTGAAAATCCCGTCTACAAAGGCTTGGAAGACTGATGGAGCATTCATCAACCCGTACGCATGACGAGGTACTCATAATGCCCTGAGGTCGTACTGAACGCCGTCTTCCACTCGTCTCCCTCCTGGATACGCACCAGGTTGTAAGTCCTCCTGAGATCTAATTTGGTGAAGAAGCGTGCTCCGTGCATTGACTCAATCGCTGTGGCGATGAGCGGCAGCAGGTAACTGTACCTCACCGTGATCTGGTTTAGACCTCGATAGTCAATACACGGGCGCAGACCTCCCTCCTTCTTCTTCACAAAAAAGAAACTCGAGGAGGCGAACCCAGAAGCAGACCAGGAGAAGGTGAGTTGAACGAAGGTGAGTATTTATTTACAGACTCAAATGTGAAAGCAGAATAATCCAGGAGACGGAGCGGGCATCGGAGGTGAGTTGGTGAGAGTGAATAGGCAGATCCAATGATGTCACAGAAGCCACCGACAACCAGGCAGGGGTGGGGTGAATGTTCCGGGAGAATGATGTTCATTGCTAACGATCCGACAGGGAATGGATGTCAGGTCAGAGCTTATGAAGTGGAGAGGTGATGATCAGGACCAGGTGTGCAGATAGCTGATGAGATGCAGGTGCGGGTAATCGAGAGATCTCCCGCCTAGCTTCGTCGCCCGGCAACCAGACAGGGTGCGTTCAGGAACCTCAGGAAATAGACACCAAGACAGAAAACAGGCAACTCAGGCAGAAAACAGACTCAGGAAGCGGGATTCATGACAGGCGACACCGACCGCCGAGCGCCGCCCGAACAAGGAGAGGACCCGACTTCGGCGGAAGTCAAGACAGCGTCCTTCCTAACTCAGTTGCCGGAGAGGAAGGAAACCACTCAGGGATTTCACCATGAGGCCAATGGTCACTTTAAAACAGTTACAGGGTTGAATGGTTGTGATAGGAGAAAACTGAGGATGGATCAACAACATTGTAGTTACTCCACAATACTAACCTATGTGACAGAGTGAAAAGAAGGAAGCATGTACAGAATAAAAATATTCTAAAACATGCATCCTGTTTTCAATAGACACTAAAGTAAAACAGCAAAAAATGTGGCAAAGAATACAAAGCGTTATGTTTGGGGCAAATCCAAAACAACACATCACTTAGTACCACTCTTCATATTTTCAAGCAGGGTGGTAGCTGCATCATGTTATGGGTATGCTTGTCATCGGCAAGGACTAGGGAGTTTTTTTAATAATAGTTTTGCTTTGCACACTCTTGGCATTCTCTCAACCAGCTTCACCTGGAATGCTTTTCCAACAGTCTTGAAGGAGTTCCCACATATGCTGAACACTTGTTGGCTGCTTTTCCTTCATTCACTCTGCGGTCCAACTCATCCCATACCATCTCAATTGGTTTGGAGGCCAGGTCATCTGATGCTGCATTCCAACACTCTCCTTACACAGCCAGGAGGTGTGTTTGGTCATTGTCCTGTTGAAAAACAAATGATAGTCCCACGAAGCATCGCTGCAGAATGTTGAATTCTAAATAAATCACTGACAGTGTCACCAGCAAAGCACCCCTACACCATCACACCTCCTCCATGTTTCACGGGGGGAACCACACATGTAGAGATCATCCGTTCACCTATTCTGCATCTCACAAAGACACGGCGGTTGGAACCAAAAATCTTACATTTGGACTCATCAGACCAAAGGACAGATTTCCACCAATCTAATGTCCATTGATCGTGTTTCTTGGCCCAAGCAAGTCTTCTTCTTATTGGTGTCCTTTAGTAGTGGTTTCTTTGCAGAAATTTCACCATGAAGGCCTGATTCATGCAGTCTCCTCTGAACAGTTGATGTTGAGATGTGTCTGTTACTTGAACTCTGTGAAGCATTTATTTGGGCTGCAATTTCTGAGGCTGGTAACTCTAATGAACTTATCCTCTGCAGCAGAGGTAACTCTGGGTCTTCCTTTCCTGTGGTGGTCCTCATGAGAGCTAGTTTCATCATAGCCCTTGATGGATTTTGCGACTGCACTTGAAGAAACTTTCAAAGTTCTTGACATTTTCCGTATTGACTGACCTTCATGTCTTAAATGAATGATGGACTGTTGTTTCTCTTTGCTTATTTGAGCTGTTTTTGCCATATATGGACTTTGTCTTTTACCAAATAGGCCTATCTTTTGTAAACAACCCCTACCTTGTCACAACACAACTGATTTGCTCAAACGCATTAAGACGGAAGAAATTAGAGAAATTTACTTTTAACAAGGCACTCCAGTTAATTTAAATGCATTCCAGGTGACTACCTCATGAAGCTGATTGAGAGAATGCCAAGAGTGTGCAAAGCTGTCATCAAGGCAAAGGTTGGCTACTTTGAAGAATCTCAAATATTAAATATATTTTGATTTGTTTAACACTTTTTTGGTTACTACATGATTCCATATGTGTTGTTTCATAGTTTTGATGTATTCACTATTATTCTACAATGTAGAAAATAGTACAAATAAAGAAAAACCCTGGAATGAGTAGGTGTGTGCAAACTTTTGACTGGTACTCTATATTTAATCCATTTGAATTCAGGCTGTAACACAACAAAATGTGGAATAAGTCAAGGGGTATGAACACTTTCTGAAGGCACTGTAAAACAGGAAATGCAAATAAAGGACAAGTGGATTAAAGAAACATTGCAGAAAGGAGACATCATCAAAATATAATTCCAAAAGACTCTCCTGATAAGGAGTAAACACAGGCCACCCACAATGAGTGACCGTGCCGATGGTGGTTGAAAGGGAGGAGGGATGGAGAGTGTTAGAGAGAGAGAGAAAGAGAGAGAGAGACAGACAAAGAGAGAGAGTTCTTGCCAGGGGTCTCACCAGTTCGTGGAGCAGGTCATCAGGAACATTGCGGCTGTGGTTACACACGGCATGGGCTGAGGAGTGGCTGAAAATAACTGGAGCCTTAGAGATCTGCAGTACTGCCCTGGCTGTGGCCCAGGAACTATGGGACAGGTCTACTATCATCCCCAATCTGTTCATCTCCTTCACCACATCCTGAGAGAGAGAGAGAGAGAGAGAGAGAGAGAGAGAGAGAGAGAGAGAGAGAGAGGGAGAGAGAGAGAGAGAAAGACAGAGAGAGAGAGAGAGAGAGCGAGAGAGGGAGAGAGAGAGAGAGAGAGAGAGAGAGAGAGAACAGGAAAAGCATGTTACCACTTGCTGTGAAGTTTCCCAGTAATTATATATTACGTGCTCTATGTACGTCATTGTGCATATCTGCTGACAGTGAAAAATATACAACACTTTGCGCCACTTATCTACAAACAGTAAACACTTCAAACAGTAAAACGCTCAGTTGCGACTGAGGATCACATCAGTCTTACACAGCTCCCTAAAAATCGTCAAGGATCAAGAATGTTTGTGTACAACTCCTAGAGACTGTGAAGGAAAATGTTATGTTTGTGTATCAAATCAACAGAACATTGCTCTGGGTGTTTCAGTTATTTCAGGTATTTCAGTTTCAAGGTCTCAACTTGGAGAGAGGAAGCCTCGTGAGGTATTGGTCCATCACATGCAGGAGCCAATGATGAATAATACATCATGTAAATCATGCAAATATAACTCGTCTGTGTAGCAGTATATAAGAGGACTGAAGGGACTGCCCCGGCGGAGCTTCTGATCGACCTGCACTGACTGCAAAGTTTATTGTAACCTCTCCAGCTTGTTGACTTCATGTGTCCCTGAAGACGTAAGTGTGCCGAAATGTCATTATGCTCCAGTATGACGCCTGAAGTGACCAGCGTAGGCTACAGGTATTGGCTTGAACACAGACTTAGTGTTAAAGGTTCACCTTACCTTACCGAAGTCTGTTAGGCTGTCATTTTCTCTTTGATAGACATCATAAATTGTTGAGGAGGACTCAGCCCTGAAGCAATAAAAAAACTACTGTGTTATAGCCCAGTAGCAAGAACCTAAGATGTCAAACCAAAATATAACAAATAAGTCTGTACGTTTTAATATCACATGCACACGTACAGTGAAATGCCTTTCTTGCAAACTCAAAACCCAACAATGCAATAATCAATAACATGTATTACAACAAAAAAACACAAGAAAAACGAATAAGAAATATGAAATACACAATAAAGTAAATAAGTAAGCATACTATATACTGTACAAGAAATCCTAAAAAGTCATATCCAATACCATACATCCATGTGCAGGGATACTGGAGTGATGGAGGTAGATATGTACAGGGGTAAGGGAGCTAGGCAACAGGATATAAGATAAACAGAGTAGCAGCAGCTTGCATGTGAGTAAGTGTGCAGATGTGTAGAGTCAGTCTATATGTATGTGTTAGTGAGCAAATTATGGAGTGAGTGTTTGTGTGTGTATTGGAGTGACAGTGTGTGTGAGTGTGTAAATCTGTGAGAGGGTAAATATTGAAATAAAAGGTAAATAAAGATACAAGGTAAACTTAGTCCGTGTAGCTATTTATTAGTTGTATCGCTTGGGGATAGAAGCTGATGTTGTCTACCCTCACCAACTGGGTTCGGCCCGTCAGGAAATCCAGGATCCAGTTGCAGAAGGAGGTTTTCAGACCCAGAGTCCTATGCTTGGTGGCGAGATTGGAGGGGATAATGGTGTTGAACGCTGAGCTGTAGTCAATGAACAGCATTCTCACATAGGTATTCCTCTTATCTAGGTAGGTGAGGGCAGTGTGGAGAGCAATAGAGATTGCGTCGTCTATGGATTTGTTTGGGCGGTATGCAAATTGGAGTGGGTCTAGGGTGGCTGGGATGGTAGAGATAATGTGTGCCATAAACAGTCTCTCAAAGCACGTCATGATTACAGAAGTGAGTGCTACAAGGCGGTAATCATTGTGGCATGAAGCCTTAGAGTTCTTAGGTACAGGAATGATTGTGGTCATCTTAAAACGTGGGGATTACAGACTGGGACAAGGAGAGGTTGAAAACTACTGTGAATATGCCTGCCAGCTGTTCTGCGCATGCTCTGAGAACGAGAGCGAGATCCCCCAGTCCTCTGGGTCGGTGACGGCCCTCACACCCGGCTCGATGTTCTTGCTGACAAAGCGCACATAAAATGCATTGAGTTCGTCTGGTAGAAAGGCATCGTTGGGCAGATCACGGTTGGTCTTCCTTTGTAATCCGTAATGGACTGTAGCCCCTGCCACATGCGGCGGGCTTCGTAGCCTGTTTAGTAGGATTCCACCTTATTCCTATATTGTCCTTTTGCTCGTTTGATGACTGCGAGGAAGTCATAAGTGTGTGTGTGTGTGTGTGTGTGTGTGTGTGTGTGTGTGTGCGTGCGTGCGTGCGTGTGTGTGTGTTTGTGTGCGTGCGTGCATGCGTGCGTGCGTGAGCTCACCAAGGTGTGTTGCAGGTGTGTGTGAGGGCCATGGAGCGAACCCCCAGCTGGTAAAACATACGCAGGGTTGGCAGGCTGCTGTCTATTGAATGACCTCCCTCAATGCTGATCAGACACGCTATCCTGTTAGTGTCATTTAGTCCTGTTGAATACACACACATGATACACACACACACATCATTATCATCATCATTATCATCATACTACTGTAAATTGGGCAGAAATATGTTTTTACTTGGCATCAACCCACTTAGACACTCACGCATTTCCATATATTGGTGGAAAGATCCATTTGGAAAACCCATCAAATTACTTCAGAGAGCGTAAATTACGGGCCAGAAGACCAGCTGTCAAGTGTCTCCTTGCCCAGTCTGTAAGTCCAACATGTTTGAAGCTGCCCACCATTGTTCCCGTTCCTAAGAACTCCAAGGTAACCTGCCTAAATGACTATCGTCCAGTAGCACTCGCATCTGTAATTATGAAGTGCATTGAAAGGCTGGTCATAACACACATCAACACCATCATCCCAGACATCCTGGACCCACTCCAACAGATGATGCAATCTCAATTAAACTTCACACTGCTCTCTCCCACCTGGACAAGAGGGGAAATAACTATTAGAGAATACTATTCATAGACTACAGCTCAGCGTTCAACACCATAGTCCCCTCCAAGCTCATCACAAAGCTCGGGACCCTGGGACTGAACCCATCCCTCTGCAACTGGATCCTGGACTTCCTGACAGGCCGCCCCCCAGGTGGTGAGGGTAGGAAACAACACCTCCGCCATGCTGACCCTCAACACAGGGGCCCCTCAGGGGTGTGTGATTAGTCCCCTCCTGTACTCCCTGTTCACCCACGACTGCGTGGCCACGCACAACTCCAAAACCATCATCAAGTTTGCTGACAACGCGACGGTGGTAGGCCTGATTACCAACGGAAATGAGACAGCCTACTGGGAGGAGATCAGAGACAACAGTCTCTCCCTCAATGTCAGTAAGGAACTGAATGTGGACTACAGGAAAAAGGGGGAGAGCACACCCCCATCCACCTCGAAGGGGCTGTAGTGGAGCAGGTTGGGAGCTTCAAGTTCCCTGGCATCCACATCATCACGGACTTAACATGGTCCACACACACACCCACCTCTTCCCCCTCAGGAGGCTGAAAAGATTTGGCATGTGCCCTCAGATCCTCAAAAAGTTCTACAGCTGCACCATTGAGAGCATCTTGACTGGCTGCATCATCACTTGGTATGTCAAAGGCAAAGCGCCACAGAGGGTGGTGCGGACGGCCCAGTACATCACTTGGCCCGAGCTGCCTGCCATCCAGGACCTCTATATCAGGCAGTGTCAGAGGAAGGCCCAAGAAATTGCCAAAGACTTTAGCCACCCAAGCCATAGACTGTTTTCTCTACCACCGCCCTGCAAACGGTACCGGAGCATCTGCTCTCAGAACAACAGGCTACAGAACAGCTTCTACCCCCATAAGGCTGCTAAATAGTTAATTAAATGGTTACCCCGGACTATCTGTATTGACCCTATCTTGCACTGACTCTATACACACTCGCTAGACTATATACCGTATACACTATATACAGCACACACTCACTTACACACACTACACTGAAATTCGCACGCAAAACCACACATATTCACATACACTTTTAGTTTTTTAGGGGGAACAAATACTAAAATCACCAGGAATTCAGAAAGAAATATATAATAACTTAAGAAATCTGTTCCTAAGTATTCCCACAAATAAAAAAGAAACATGATCATGTCTCCATGTAATCAAAGTTTGAAACTATTGTTATTTTCAAATGCTATCTCTTATTGTGCTTATTTGTGGTCAATTTGCAGTGTCATGACGTTGGCCTCTTTGGGTACAGGAAGGACAGTTGACCCCCTCCCCTTTGTACCATCACCCAACCTACCTTCCCCCCAACCCAGGGTTGTAAAAATTCCAAGAGGAGAATCTACTACAACATGTTTCATAGAGAGACAAAGGAAATTCTTCCAACTCATAGAATTGGAGAACCGAGCGACATGTGTGTTCTGGAGAAGATAGGGAAGATTGATGAAGACTCCAGCTACGAACTGATCCGCTTGGTACAATTTTGTGATACTCAGAAGAGACAATATAGCCATATTACCCTAAAACGGTCTACATGATAGCCTCAGCGATGAGACTCGAATCCACATGGTTGTATAAAATGTATTAATAAGGTTAAAACTATTTGTAATACATTGAGATGCTATGTACTGATGTTAATGTGATAGACTTGGTTACAGGAATACAATTCTAACTCAGTCATAGGCACGCCCCCAGGGACACATACAGGACCAGGCGTCATTTGACAAGCCTGTTCTATGGGCACTATAAAACACCCCCTGATTTACATTTCTACAGACCAGGCCTCCACTCCATTGTGAGTTTGGCCCATAGGTTTGACCAGCCAAGTACTCTACTGAAAGTGAACCATACCACGTGGTTAACTTTTAGACTATTGATACCGACAGAATAAGAACAAGTCTTTGATATTAATTATTAGTCTGCAGCTAAGTAAATTATATCACTGAACGAGAAGACCAACCACATCCATTCTATGACGACATTAATGAATGTCGCTCTGACAGAGCCATTCTAACCGAGAGAGAGAGAGAGAACGCTGACAAACTCTCCATCAGAACAAAACTCTCCAACAAGAATCCCGACGACACATGAGCGTAAATATATATTGATTGCAATTGTTCCCGAATGAGTGAGCCTTCAATTGTCAATTGTTAATATTAATGAACTCTGTGTAACTTCTCAGCTTACCGTTTTATGACCCATTATCTAACAGACCAGCCATGCTTGTTAGCCATTAGGGCACATTACTATACCAATCCTTTGTGACGATAATTACTGTTTGTATGTTTTCTGTTAATTACTTAGTGTAGTAAATAAATGATTTTAAGACAATTGATGTGTGGATGATTTTAGTAAAGACTGGGTTCGTGCAGATAACCAAGAATTTACAACTTTCATGATGAGACTGAAAATAATATACGGGTTAATATTGACTGCTATCGATGTAAAATATTACTAAGTATTTTAAGAGTTTATTCAGAAGATAACAGCTCTATAAACGTTCTTCTGTGGTGCCCCGACTTTCTAGTTAATTACATTTACATGATTAGCTTAATCAGGTAATATTAATTACAGAGAAATAATTTTATAAGTTAGCATGTCATATCACTTAATCCGGCATAGCCAAAGACACGACATTAATGGTGCCCCCTGTGAGGAATCTAAGATAGAATTGGACTTTGCTGTGAAATTCTATATATCAATTGTGCAAACAGAATTGTACAAACAGCCTGCTATCTAAACAAAGTGATTGTGCATTTTCCATTGAGAGAAGCTATTTAAAATAGCTCAGGTCTTATATCGATAGCAGTGAGGAATAAATTCCAGTTTTAGTCCGTTAGGCCAAACGGTACTATTTCTGTCGGTCAATATTAACTTCTAGAGTAAGGTTAGAATTTAGAAGTTAACTGTCCGGTAACCGAGCCGAATAATTTGCCTACCACACTAGGACAGTGTGGGCAGACCGTATGCGTATCTGTATTTTAGTACCGTGTCGCTCCGGTCAGCATAAACGCTAGTAGAATATGCTGAATGGGGTTAAGGTGAGACGTCACTAGAAAACCCACCCTTTCCATAAGTGAAAGGATCCTATTTTGGTGCTTGGAAGGATACTCCTGAACCAAGTAGCAATAGCTTAGCATTACGGGCAAGCTAACAGAGAGGGAACATTTCCTCTCTCCGTACCACGTTTAAAATTCCTCCGTAGCGCGACGGAAGTCCGACCTTTGTACTTCCGTTTAAATTTCATCATTCTGCACCCTGGTGGTGAAGAATTGCCAGTACATCTCTAGGGGAAATTCAAACGTGGAGCACGGGATATGACGTCTCATTCAATTTAACTAACAAGTGAAATTGCCAGATTTACCTTTTCAAGTGGATCTTTTTTTTTTTAAATATGCAAAATTGATTGGGCGTCCATAATGAGACATTATTAACTTTTTCCAAACTTAACTTAGATGAAGCAAGGCTCTCAGGTTAATTGAAAGTTAATTCCCAGATAGCCTATACAGGTTTGAGATATCATAAATAGATTAATCAGTAAAATCTGCTTTAGCAAGGCACCTTCAGTAAAACCCATTACTGACGGGAGTGAATCCCATGTGGCTTCGGCCTTAAGGGAAAGTATAGTGGTGAATGTACCCTAAACATTTAAACTACATTACTGTTATGATAACTCCGCAATCTGAATTGCTTGGGTATCATTGCCTCATTCAATTTATTTAGTTAAATTGTCGAACATACCTTTCTAGGTTCTTCCAACTAAATGAGACAACTTAAACTTTGCATATTAACCTTGATGAAGCAACCTCTCAGGTAATTCAAAGTTAATTCCCAGATAGCCTATACAGGTTTGATATATCATAAATAGATTAATCAGTAAAATCTGCTTTAGCAAGGCACAGTCAGTAAAACCCCTTTACTGACGCTCAGCCCAGGTAGGAGCGTACCCTAGTGGTGAAGGGTCCCAACATTTGACCTACGGTTTGCACTTATGATATCCAATCAATGGAGATTGTATGAACCAATCGTCTCATTCAATTTAATAAGTTAAATCGTCGAACATACCTTTCTAGGTTCTTCCAATTAAATGAGACAACTTAAACTTTGCATATTAACCTGGATGAAGCAAACTCTCAGGTAATTCAAGTTTAATACCCAGACAGCCTACCCAGGTAGGACTAATCATTGGCCTTGATTAATTCAATTTGCTTTTGCAAATTCATTCACGCCCAACTTCCACAGTACTGATGGTTCATTAACGTCTATAAATAGATTAAAATCGTCTTTGCAGCTCCCCACATTCCAAAATCAAATTTTGGAAAATTAGGAAAAACATTTTTCCTTTCAAATGTTCTAATAATGTGCAGGCTATCAGAGGGGGTGGTCCCCACTCGCCCGCTAATTAGTGAACCTCCACCCGTAAATGGACTGATCTCTGACCTCAGCAGCGATAACAACCCTAATTATGCCATTAGTGGAAAAGCAGACAACAATGTTTTCCAAAATCAACCATCGGGCGCAGGCCTCGTAAAGGTTCTCTCCAGTCTAGCTCTGATGTCTTGCCATCCGAGATTGCCATCTGTCCAATACCGCAGTGCACAGCTGAAGCACGAGCAGGTAATGGTAGACATAAAGGGACAGGTGGAGAGAACCGGGAAACCAATGACCAAGGCAGACAAGGGAAAAATTCTGCTAGCTATGGAACTGCGTTCGAAAACTGAACAATTAAATGTAATTGCAAAAACGTATGACGATGAACAAGCACAAGCTCTTCAACAAAATCGTTTTCTACAGGAACAAAATCATAGGCTACAGGAACAACTCGATTTAGCCAAAACTAAATACGATGATGTCCACGCCAAACTAGATAAATCTGAAGAGTTATCTACAAACAGGAGCGCTCAACTTGACAACATGCATGCTGTTTTGTTGAATGTTACTCAAAATAACACGGTGCTCCTCAAAGCGCTGCAGACCAAAGACGATCAGTTAATGAACACAATGACAAAGTTGGATGATAAATCAGCAGAACTTATTGAAGTCGCTGACCAAATGAATGATGAGAGAACTCAGGTGATGAGGTTGGAAATATTGATTTCTAAGCAAGCAGAGGAAATCTCATCACTGAATCTCTCGCTCCGTACTCAAGACCTCTATCTGCAAACCATGACAGATAAGTTTGAGACCGAAAGGAGCAGGTGTGACACTCACGTGTCCACAATCAGTACTCTAAGCGCTCAAGTGGACTCTGCAATGCAGCAGAATTCCACCCTTAGGTACCATCTGGAGGAAATCCAGAATGGTCACGCTCTACAGCGCGACTTCCCATCCAAGCAACCGGAGCCCTGTACTCACAGGAGTGAAGACAATAGGTTTCAGACATTGCCTCCCTCATGTGTCCCTCAGTCTTCTCCTCTTTGCCCTTCGGCACTGAGTTATATGGCGCCTCTTGGCCAACAACAACAAGGCTTGGCTTCCTCTCTTGGCCTTTCGGCCCCAATCTCTCCACAGGATGAAGCCAACCCTCTCCGCCCGCTTGGCGCGGAATACCTTGACAAACTCGTCAAGAATTTCCCCACCTTTGACCCCGTTCCAGGTCAGCCAAACGATACTGAGACGTTCCTAGCTGACATAGAGGACGCGTTGGATGGCTACCCGAACGCTACGGGTTCTGACAGGGTTTACCTGTTGAAGCGAACTTCAAATAGACACGTGACAAGGTTCATTCGTCTACAACAGCAACACGTGCTAAATGACTACACTAAACTTGCCACAGCTTTGAAATTAGAATTCAGTGGTTCTGCGACTCGCAAACACGATAGCTCACTGGCTAACACCGTCAAACAAGCTCGGAACGAACACCCACAAGCTTACTATCATAGGCGTCGTTCAGCTTACTTTGGCCTACTCACAGAAACAGGAATGGAAGAGCTTTTACCATTCAAACAAATGTTTCTGTCGAACATGTATCCCACCTTCATTACCTACTTGGGCCCTGCCGCCCACGTTGGCTTGCCTATCTTACAACTCAGAGAGCTTGCAAGCACAGCTTTTGAGGCATCAAAAGTTCACAACGCTAAGAGCCCTGACCACTCGGTTTTGAAGTTTAACCAGGAGCACTCACTCCAGTTAGAGGGTGCATTATCAGGTATTGGAGCGTCGAGAGATGACGCACAACAACAGTTTCTACCACGAAACCATGATTCCAATAACCTCCGCGGTCGAAATAACTGTAAAGTACGTAGCCATCAACATGACTACCGCTACAATCGACCCGTTCGCTACGTTCCTGCACCCAACCCACAAAAAGTGTCAGAGCACAAGGGTAACAAAGGGTTGAAGGACGATCAAAACGTAGACCAATGTTCTCCAGAAGTCCCACTACGGGAAGAACTTAAGCGAGAACAATTTGAGAAAAGGGTAAAAGATAAGTCACAAGGACTAGACGGGGAATTACCGGACACCAGGTCCGCAGGAATTAACACCCATAGCAAGGACGTTAAAGTTCAAATTTCTCCCGCTCTCATTCAAGACCCTATCTAGGGCCCGCTTGATCAAGAAACAAGCCCCCGGGCTTTGTCTATAGACTCTGATACAAAAGTTGCGAAGATAAAGGTCAAACGCTTCGTTAAAGCCAAGCCCACTCAAAATCGGAAAAGTCAATCTGCTTCCATCTTGAACAGACATGGCACATCACGTCGTTGCGAACGACCACTCCACTTTGTGGGGAATATGTCCACTAACCACGAATCTAAACGGCCATACCTGGAAACAGTCCTGGAGGACTGCTTAGCTTGTCATACGCTAATTGATTCGGGTGCGACAATATCACTCATCTCTCAAACATTGTTTGATGATCTCAAAAGGGCTTTGAAGCCAACTAAACGTTGGTTAAAAGTGGAACGATGCGACACTAAACTTCGAGGGGTCACTCAGACTACCTCGCCTCTCACATTGAGAGTCATGCTGAAACTACACTTCCAGGACGTATCGCTCGTTCACCCTGTGTATGTTACCAGCCTCGAAACTGTAACCCTCCTACTTGGAGCAGACTTGATGGATCGGTTACTCCCATTGATGGATTGGAAAACCAACCAGGTATGGTCACAGGCCACAGTGCCTTCTCCACTGACCACACTGTCTTCCCCTAACGCTAGCTGCAACGCAGTCCTTCACGAGGGGTATCTGTCGAAAGCACCCCTTGGGAAAAAGATGTTTAGAAACCTCTTGGTACAAAATCCGATCCATGGAGATAGTACGATATCTCGACACATTCCATCAGCCAACCTGATTGACCATTCTTTTCATGATTTCGAGCCAGCTGCCTCTGTGAATAAGCAACTTCCCTCCTCCTTGCAGTCGTGCAATACGATAGTTGATATGAACTTCTCTTGCCCTTTGGACACTTCCGCAAGCACTGCGGCCGTCTCAGCAAGTAAAACATTGATGCACAGAGTATACTCTGCTTCCGATGATACACCTTCCGCTTTGTTGGGGACTGTCACCCCTTACAATGACACTAATGGCGTCAGTCCAGCAACTGACCCGATGACTCCCACTGGTGAAACACTTTGCGATATCACAGACCGATATCCTCGTCTCAGTTCGCAGGTAATGAAGAGGTTGCCACACGCGGACGCGGTGGGGACTGACATGCCTCGACAGCCACTGAGCGTTTTGAAGCACAAACACCAGGAGATTTGGTTGAAAGGTTACAGCCATTCTCATAACAACGCGGCCGCTGAAAACTCGTACGTAGGGTCCGATCTTCTTGTTTGCGCATCGGACACCAACACCACCCGCTGGTGGGGGGGTCCCGAGGCACAAAGGGGGGGAATAGTAGCCCAGACCCATGATGAGCCTCATCGAGGCCGGTGGGGGGGTCAAGACTACGGACAACACCGTACGAGGCCGCCAGAGCATAAATCAAATCTAGTTGTAAACTCTCCTATGAGAACAGTGAGGAGCAGACAGGCCCCTAGACGGGGATTATCTTAGAACACATCTAAGATAGTACTGAGGTGTACCACACTGGTCGTAAAGGAAGTCCAGTGGACTTGTCCACCTCCAAAACAAATGGCATCAATAATCATTCTTTGCCATGTGTAGGTTCAACTACAATACAACTAGTAAAATGCTCCAATCATGTGTTCCGGTAGATAATATTTCAGAATAAATCGGTAGGATAACTGGTCCCCTTGAGTACCAGTACTAGCAACAGTCAGTCCCGCTACAATCAATAAGAAGATTAGTGTGCTCACAAGTTAAATTGCGATTGATAATAGCGACATAGGAGTCACTCAGAGTGCAAAACGTGGAGGGGAATCTCCAGTGCACTCTTCCAATGGTTAACACACATGCCACTAATAAATAGGACCCTCCATTCAGGAGGAAAATTATTAGAAGTCATGAACCATGATCACACCACGTATGACTGGTCCAATACTTAAAGAGTACTTCCGTCGTGAGGTTAGCTCCTCCGTGAATAACATAGCTATGAAATAGACTTCATATCTATCGCCACTACAATAGTGGAAGAAACAGTGACTTGTAGAAAAACTACTACAGACTCCCTTGACACCAATTCTGACTGACCTCCAGGCATTGACCTGAAAATTACCTGACTAGGTCAGACTCATTCTGAACAAGTTGTAATCTGCCCGGATACTTGGTTTTCTTCCCTTGACATGCGCGCGTGTGTAAGCATAAGCGCACATGCACAACGGAACATCCAATTAGGATTTATGCTAGGACCACTTAAGGGCCCAAGCAATATACCAGCCTTAGTAACGTTGAACATTTACTTCTAGGCCTTTGACTCTACAGCACTCACCAGTTTTCTTCCCAGAAGTCCGTAGGTCATACCTGTAGACTGCCCAAAACTAGTGCATTACAGCTGTAGACTTATCATATAGTTATCAACTTAGGATAGCGCCTAAGCAACACACCAAGTAGGAAAACCCTAGATATGGCATTAGAGACAATGCCATGATAATCATTTTGCCAGAACATTGGACGTATATAGAATACAGTCCAATTAGATGATTTTTTTGTTGTTGTGTGAACTATATTTTGTACATTTTTGTTTTGTTTATGCTTTCATTCCTTTTCGGTTCAGTTCCTTTGACACATAGGAAGTGATAGAGCCATAAACAAAGTCCCCATACAACCATCACTTAGTGCCACAACGCCGCTCATTGGGGAATGAATGTAATTATATATATTTCATGAGTGTGTGTGCGTGCGTTGTTAACATCTGCCTAAGTTACTGCCCAGATCTTCCAGTCTGGACGACGGGTCCGGAACGGCGACCCCAAATCCGGACACCCACAACCTATCCTTGTGGCGGCATGCCCGCTGTCAGAGAGACTACCAAGGTAAACCACCAGAGGGGGGGACCGCAACGGCGATCACCAACCAGGACATCCCCTGGCCCTTCCTGGGGTACTTTACAGCTTCCAGGGAACCTACCAAGATACGCCACTAGAGGAGACCGCAACGGCGATCACCAACCGGACATCAACTGCCCATCCTTGTGGTGGACGGCTCCGCTTTCAGAGAGCCTACCAAGTTCAACCACCAGAGAGGACTGCAACGATGATCTACCAATGGGACATCACGTGGTCATGATTTTATGTTGATTTGTAACTTGCAGGATAAACAAGATCCAAACCACCAGGGGGGGTATGTCATGACGTTGGCCTCTTTGGGTACAGGAAGGACAGTTGACCCCCTCCCCTTTGTACCATCACCCAACCTACCTTCCCCCCAACCCAGGGTTGTAAAAATTCCAAGAGGAGAATCTACTACAACATGTTTCATAGAGAGACAAAGGAAATTCTTCCAACTCATAGAATTGGAGAACCGAGTGACATGTGTGTTCTGGAGAAGATAGGGAAGATTGATGAAGACTCCAGCTACGAACTGATCCGCTTGGTACAATTTTGTGATACTCAGAAGAGACAATATAGCCATATTACCCTAAAACGGTCTACATGATAGCCTCAGCGATGAGACTCGAATCCACATGGTTGTATAAAATTTATTAATAAGGTTAAAACTATTTGTAATACATTGAGATGCTATGTACTGATGTTAATGTGATAGACTTGGTTACAGGAATACAATTCTAACTCAGTCATAGGCACGCCCCCAGGGACACATACAGGACCAGGCGTCATTTGACAAGCCTGTTCTATGGGCACTATAAAACACCCCCTGATTTACATTTCTACAGACCAGGCCTCCACTCCATTGTGAGTTTGGCCCATAGGTTTGACCAGCCAAGTACTCTACTGAAAGTGAACCATACCACGTGGTTAACTTTTAGACTATTGATACCGACAGAATAAGAACAAGTCTTTGATATTAATTATTAGTCTGCAGCTAAGTAAATTATATCATTGAACGCGAAGACCAACCACATCCATTCTATGACGACATTAATGAATGTCGCTCTGACAGAGCCATTCTAACCGAGAGAGAGAGAGAGAACGCTGACAAACTCTCCATCAGAACAAAACTCTCCAACAAGAATCCCGACGACACATGAGCGTAAATATATATTGATTGCAATTGTTCCCGAATGAGTGAGCCTTCAATTGTCAATTGTTAATATTAATGAACTCTGTGTAACTTCTCAGCTTACCGTTTTATGACCCATTATCTAACAGACCAGCCATGCTTGTTAGCCATTAGGGCACATTACTATACCAATCCTTTGTGACGATAATTACTGTTTGTATGTTTTCTGTTAATTACTTAGTGTAGTAAATAAATGATTTTAAGACAATTGATGTATGGATGATTTTAGTAAAGACTGGGTTCGTGCAGATAACCAAGAATTTACAACTTTCACGATGAGACTGAAAATAATATACAGATTAATATTGACTTCTATCGATGTAAAATATTACTAAGTATTTTAAGAGTTTATTCAGAAGATAACAGCTCTATAAACGTTCTTCTGTGGTGCCCCGACTTTCTAGTTAATTACATTTACATGATTAGCTTAATCAGGTAATATTAATTACAGAGAAATAATTTTATAAGTTAGCATGTCATATCACTTAATCCGGCATAGCCAAAGACACGACAGCAGTGTACAAATTATTATAATTATGTTACAGGCCAACAACCATTCTCACCGAAAAATATCGTCCCGCAGCTGAATCTACTTGCCTACCCCTGGTATATTGTACCTTTGGTAGATGTAACTAGCTCCAGTTCCGGGTTCTCTGTACACATACGGTTGATCACGTCTATCTGTTCCAGTGTGAGCCTCACAGCATCCTTCGCCTGGGCGCCACACAACACGTAGGCTGCAAACACCTGATCAGAGCATGGGATGGGGCAGAGACAAAGCAGGGGGTCAGAGAGCAACACTTGAGTTGGAAGGGTATTATGGCTTTAGTACAACTCAGTGTGCACATGCACGGACACACATACACACTTACACACTCACACAAACATGCACACACATACACACGCACACACAAACACATACACACTTAGGCTACTATTAACCATATATTAACCTACCTGAGCGCCGACATGTCCCGTTGTGAGTCTGTTGATGTCCGTGGCCACTTTGCTGATGTTGTGCAGGTCAACCTGACTCAGTCTGTTGTCATGGAGAATCCTCAGCATCAAAGCTAGGTCATTATGTCTTGGAGAGAAAGGGATGAGGCAGTCAGATGTAATAGAGGCGAGGGACACAAGGTGGAGCAGGAGAGAGACATTTTTATATATCAAATTTCAAAAGCGACAGCTCCATACAGTACCGTGTGTGTGTGGGCGAGAATTACTCAGTATGGGATGGTAATTATTTGTATTTGGAACCACACTTGTTTTGGATACTTGGTGGTGTAGTTCCAAAGGCTTACTGTTGAAAATCCATGAGCTATTAATATTTTAGACTGCATATGGTATGGCAAAAAATGTCTATGTTTCTCTGCACAGACAAATATATCATCAACCAATAATAAGGGATACTGTAGTATAAACTTGTCTCTATTTTATGAAAAACAGAATAACTAAGACAACTTTCCTCTGTTTACTTACCCATCAATCAAAGGATATTTTGTCATCAAGCCAAATGCACTTCCTGTTGTAGGATCTCCCGATGTCATCCCACAGAGAAAACACAGCATCAAGTTCGTCCCCAGGTTTAGAAAATCACCTCTATGGAGTATCCGCGATATCATATTCTATAAATAACATAATTTTAAGACACGGTAACTTCAATTAGTCCAGTGCTTTTAACTTTTGGTACCACTTTAAACAAACTACAATGTGTAAACGCTTCATCAAATCAAATCAAATTGTATTAGTCACATGTGCCGAATACAACAGGTGTGTAGACCTTACATTGAAATGCTTACTTACGAGACCTAAAATAACAATGCAGTTGAATAATTTTTTGTTGTTGTTGAGAAAATAGAATAATAAGAAATAATTAAAGAGCAACTATAAAATAACAGTAGTGAGGCTATATACAGATGGTACTGGTACAGAGTCAATGTGCGGGGGCACAGGTTAGTCGAGGTAATTGAGGTAATATATACAGTACCAGTCAAAAGTTTGGACACACCTATTCATTCAAGGGTCTTTCTTTATTTGTACTATTTTCTACATTGTAGAATAATAGTGAAGACATCAAAACTATGAAAGAACACATATGGAATCATGTAGTAACCAAAGTGTTAAACAAATCAAAATGTATTTTAGATTTTAGATTCTTCAAAGTAGCCACCCCTTGCCTTGATGACATCTTTGCACACTCTTGGCATTCTCTCAACCACCTTCACCTGGAATGCTTTTCCAACCGTCTTGAAGGAGTTCCCACATATGCTGAGCACTTGTTGGCTGCTTTACCTTCACTCTGCGGTCCAACTCATCCCAAACCATCTCAATTAGGTTGAGGTCAGGTGATTGTGGAGGCCAGGTCATCTGATGCAGCACTTCACCCCTTTCCTTCTTGGTCAAATAGCCCTTACACAGCCTGGAGGTGTGTTGGGTCATTGTCCTGTTGAAAAACAAATGACAGCCCCACTAAGCGCAAACCAGATGGGATGCTGTATCGCTGCAGAATGCTCTGGTAGCCATGCTGGTTAAGTGTGCCTTGAATTCTAAATAAATCACTGACAGTGTCATCAGCAAAGCACCCCAACACCATCACACCTCCTCCTTAATGCTTCACGGTGGGACCACACATGTAAAGATCATCTGTTCACCTACTCTGCATCTCACAAAGACATTCCAAGAGTGTGCAAAGCTGTCATCAAGGGAAAGGGTGGCTACTTTGAAGAATCTCAAATATAAAATATATTTTGAATTGTTTAACACTTTTTTGGTTACTACATGATTCCATATGTGTTATTTCATAGTTTTGATGTCTGCACTATCATTGTGCAATGTAGAAAATAGTAAAAAATAAAGAAAAACCCTGGAATGAGTAGGTGTGTCCAAACTTTTGACTGGTACTGTACATGTAGGTAGAGGTAAAGTGACTATGCATAGATAACAAACAGAGAGTAGCAGCAGCGTAAAAATGCAAATAGTCTTTTGGACCTAGAGTTGGTGCTCCTGTACTGCTTGCCGTGCGGTAGCAGAGAGAACAGTCAATGACTTGGGTGGCTGGAGTCTTTAGCAATTTGTAGGGCCTTACTCTGACACCACCTGGTATAGAGGTCATGGATGGCAGGAAGCTTGGCCCCAGTGATGTACTGGGCCGTACCCACTACCCTCTGTAGCGCCTTGCGGTCGGAGGCCGAGCAGTTGCCATACCAGGCAGTGATGTAACCAGTCAGGATGCTCTCGATGGTGCAGCTGTAGAATCTTTTGAGGATATTAACATTCTCCTGAGGGGGAATAGGCGTTGTTGTGCCCTCTTCACAACTTTGTTGGTGTGTTTGGACCATGATGTGGACACCAAGGAACTTGAAGCTCTCAACCTGCTCCACTACAGCCCCGTCAATGGGAATGGGGGTGTGCTCAGCCCTCCTTTTCCTGTAGTCCACAACCATCTCCTTTGTCTTGATCACGTTGAGGGAGACGTTGTTATCCTGGCACCACACTCCCAGGTCTCTGACCTCCTCCCTATAGGATGTCTCATCGTTGTTGGTGATCAGGACCACCACTGTTGTGTCGTTGGCAAACTTAATGATGGTGTTGGAGTCGTGCTTGGCCGTGCAGTCATGCGTGAACAGGGAGAACAGGAGGGGACTGAGCACACACCCTTGTGGGGCCCAGTGTTGAGGATCAGCGTGGCAGATGTGTTGTTACCTACCCTTACCACCTGAGGGCAGCCCATCAGGAAGTCCAGGATCCAGTTGCAGAGGAAGGTGTTTAGTCCCAGGGTCCTTAGCTTAGTGATGAGCTTTGAGGGCACTATGGTGTTGAACGCTGAGCTGTAGTCAATGAATAGCATTCTCACATAGGTGTTCCTTTTGTCCAGGTGGGAAAGGGCAGTGTGGAGAGCAATAGAGATTGCGTCATCTGTGGATCTGTTGGGGTGGTATGCAAATTGGAGTGGGTCTAGGGTTTCTGGGATAATGGTGTTCATGTGATCCATGACCAGCCTTTCAAAGCACTTCATGGCTACAGACGTGAGTGCTACGGGTCGGTAGTCATTTAGGCAGGTTACCTTTGTGTTCTTGGGCACAGGGACTATGGTGGTCTCCTTGAAACATGTTGGTATTACAGACTCGGTCACGGACAGGTTGAAAATGTCAGTGAAGACACTTGCCAGTTTGTCAGTGCATGCTCTGAGTACACGTCCTGGTAATCTGTCTGGCCCTGCAGCCTTGTGAATGTTGACTTGTTTAAAGGTCTTATTCACATCGGCTCCCGAGAGCATAATCCCACAGTCGTCTGGAACAGCTGGTGCTCTCATGCATGATTCAGCGTTGCTTGCCTCGAAGCAAGCATAGAAGTCATTTAGCTCATCTGGTAGGCTTGTGTCACTGGGAAGCTCGTGGCTGTGCTTCCCTTTGTAGTCCGTAATAGTTTGCAAGCCCTGCTACATCCGACGAGCGACGGAGATGGTGTAGTCAATCTTAGTCCTGTATTGACGCTTTGCCTGTTTGATGGTTTGTCAGAGGGCATAGCGGAATTTCTTATACGCGTCTGGGTTCCCGCTCCTTGAGTCCCGCTCCTTGAAAGCGGCAGCTCAGTGCGGATGTTGCCTGTAATCCATGGCTTCTGGTTGAGGTATGTACATACGGTCACTGTTGGGACAACATCATCGATGCACTTATTGATGAATCCAGTGACTGATGTTGTGTACTCCTCAATGCCATCGGAAGAATCCCGGAACATATTTCATTCTGTCCTAGCAAAACAGTCCTGTAGCTTAGCATCTGTGTCATCTGACAACTTCCGTATTGAGCGAGTCACTGGTACTTCCTGCTTTCATTTTTGCTTGTAAGCAGGAATCAGGAGGATAGAGTTATGGTCAGATTTGCCAAATGAAGGGCGAGGGAGCGCTTTGTACGCATCCTTGTGTGTGGAGTAAAGGTGGTCTAGAGTTTTTTTCCCTCTGGTTGCACATGTAACATGCTGGTAGAAATGAGGTAAAACGGATTTAAGTTTCCCTGCATTAAAGTCCCCGGCCACTAGGAGCACCGTCTCTGGATGAGCATTTTCTTGTTTATTATGGCCTTATACAGCTCGTTGAGTGTGGTCTTAATGTCAGCATCAGTTTGTGGTGTTAAATAGACAGCTACAAAAAATATAGATTAAAACTCTCTTGGTAAATACTGTGGTCTACAGATTTTCATGAGATACTCTACCTCAGGCGAGCAAAACCTCAAGACTTCCTTAATATTAGATTTCGTGCACCAGCTGTTATTTACATATTGACACAGACCGTCACCCCTTGTCTTACCAGAGGAAGCTGTTCTATCTTGCCGATGCATGGAAAACCCAGCCAGCTGTATGTTATCCATGTTGTCGTTCAGCCACAACTCAGTGAAACATAAGATATTACAGTTTTTAATGTCCCTTTGGTAGGTTAGTCTTGATCGGTGCTCATCCATTTTATTATCCTATGATTGCACGTTGGCTAATAGGACTGATGGTAGAGGCGGATTACCCACTTGCCGTCGGATCCTTACAAGGCACCACGACCTACATCACCGATATCTCTGTCTCTTCTTCATGCGAATGATGGGGATTTGGGCCTTGTCCGTTGTCTGAAGTAAATCATTGGCGTCCGACTCCTTAAAGAAAAAAATCTTCGTCCAGTACGAGGTGAGTAATCGCTGTCCTGATATCCAGAAGCTCTTTTCGGAGGTCATAAAAGACAGTGGCAGAAACATTATGTACAAAATAAGTTACAAATAACGCAAAAAAGCACACACAATAGCGCAATTGGTTAGGAGCCCGTAAAATGGCAACCATCTCCTCCGGCGCAATTCTGCTTATATGGTATTCATAAAGCCTTAATAAGCACAACATAATTTATAAACAAAGTAATACTGTATAACGTGTGACATGAAAGGTCTCGGCCTATATATAAATCCAGGGCTTTGGCAAATGTGATCCTTTGCCACTAATTATAAAGTATGACATTTGCTTAAAGGGGCAATCAGCAGATACTACATACATTTTCTTTTTACAAATTAAGGATATGTGCAAAAAAGGCTGTCCTGCTCCTCTCCTCTCTACCTAACTTCACCGCACAGTCCCTTCAGTTTCCCTTCAGTCCAGTTAGTTTGGCTGCTCAGCCTACCTTTGTTATCCCTCACCCATCATAGCCCTGCCATTCCCAACCAATCAGAGCGCTTGGAAATGTGCATCTGGACTCTGAACACCGTACCCACCCACTCAAGTCAGAATGTTATCGTCATCTGAAGGGAGATGACGCATGTTTCGGAACACTTTGTATTGTTGACGGCAACAGGAATGTCTGAATGTTGTGTCAAGTAATTGGTTTCTCTCTCTCTCCAAGAGGTGAATGTTTAAGTTTATGTTTATATTGATGCTATGTTTATAGCCCTTTATAGACATGTTGTAAGTGTAATGCCATTTCCATTTATTTATGTACATATAGGTATATTGCATAGTTATAACCCTTAACTAATACTGTTTACATGTGTGGAAATCTTTGTCTTATAGAACCACAACAATAAGATTCCACGTCAATCAGATGACCAAAACCATATAAACCTCTTCACATGGAAACAGCTGTGTCTGCGTGTGTGTGTATGGTGGTGACTGTCAAGAATACTGTGATGGGCTTCAACATCAGGTTCTAACTGGACAGACCAATCTGTTGGGTGAGGGCATTCACAGCCGACCGCTCAGACGGGTGAGGGCATACCAGCCAACCGTTTTTACTTCATCCTTCTAGACAGATTTGTATTTTTTATGTAACCTTCATTCAAATAGGCAAGTCAGTTAATAACAAATTCTTATTTACAATGATGGCCTACCCCGGCCAAACCTGAACGACGCTTGGCCAATTGTGTGCCGCTCCCTATGGGACTCCCAATCACAGCCGGTTGTGATACGGCCTGGAATCAAACCAGGGTCTGTAGTGACGCCTCTAGCACTGAGATGCAGTGCCTTAGACCGCTGTGCCACTCGGGAGCCCATTATGGATTTGGTGACCAACAGTTTTTTACATGGTCTGTAATTTCTCCGGATTTAGCAACCAATAGATTTTACAATATGTACACATTGATTCTTGAAGAATATAATTTATAGAATGCCTCATGAGTTTAGTTCAACTGTCATACCCCATCAGAACCCAAAATATAAGCCTGTTTTACTCCAATGTTTGTAAATAGAGTAAATGTAAACAAACACTATATAGCCTCAAAACATGGTTAAAACTACATGATAAACTGGGTGGTTCGAGCCCTGAATGCTGATTGGCTGACAGCCGTGGTATATCAGACACGGGTATGACAAAACACTTATTTTTACTGCTCTAATTACATTGATAACCAGTTTATAATAGCAATAAGGCACCCCAGGGTTTGTGGTATATGGCCAATACACCAGGGCACTCTGCATTATCCAGGCATTCTGCATTGCGTTGCGCTTAAAAACAGCCCTTAGCCGTGGTATATTGGCCATATACCACATCCCCTCGTGCCTTATTGTTTAAGTATAATGTTGATATCATGGATGGTCAGTCCTTGCATACATAGCTCTCTATGAAAAAGAGAGTGGCTACATTTCTCCAGCTGTGTCCCTCAGCTTTTTACTGCAACATAGGCGGGATGACGGCTTAGTTATTATTTATTCTGCTGACTTTCGCTTTAGGAATGGTTTCTTAAGCATCTATAGGCCTATTGGCTTTATAAAGGGTTTATGAAGGCTTCATTAATCCTTAAAAAATTTAGTTCGTTTAAAGTTGAACATAACATTTAAAGTAACTTTTACAGTAAATGGGTCAACAGTTTTAACGAGTGAACCAAAACATTACGCAACTATAACTATTATGCAAATAGGCCTACAAATAACGGAAATTCTATAAAAAAACATAATAATTCAGTAAATCTAGGCAACATAATTATTTAAACAGTAAACTGTTTTTAGCAAAACAAAACTCACTGTGCAAGTTGTCCGATCAGCTGGTCGGGTTTTTTACAACGAATGATGCATAAATCCGAACATTGCAATTCAATAATGCGAACTTTCTAGCTCCCTCCGCCCAGATGTAGGCTACGTGAGTAACTGAAATACACTGTACTGTAACGCATAGAATAGATCGTGTACATTACGCAGTGTGGTCATAGAGATGAGATTACTGCCATCTACTGTCCAATCTAACTAATAACACTATGGGCCAGTTTCCCAGAGACAGATTAGCCTAAACCTAGACCTAGAAATAGAAATGATTTAAATGGAATTCCCCATTGGTCATGTTTTTTAGTCCAGCTGTGTCCAGGAAGCCAGCCCTTTAAAGGGGCAATCTGCAGTTGCCACATACATTTTTGGATATATAAATTAATATGTACCCATTGATTTTTTAAATAACATATAATTTATGCTTCATGAGCTTAATTCAACTGTCATACACTATCAGAACCCAAAATATAAGCTTGCTTTACTCCAATGTTTGTATAGCCTCAAAACATGCTTAAAACTATCATTTTCATATATTGCATCTACAGCTGTCTATGAATTAGAGTGGTTACATTTATCTAGGCCCATCCTTGAGCTTTTTACCGGAACAGTGGGGTGACCGCTTTGTTATTGTTTCAACTAAGGATTGCCCCCTTAAGTATTGTACTCATAGCCTAATCTCAGAAATCCCAGACCTCGGTGTGTATACTGGAACACTGAGGGTATTTGATTAATGCCCTGGGACTGCGCCGGGTAAACCGGGTTAGCGTTGATTGCATTCGTTTTGGAACTGGCTGCCTCCCGGGCGTGAGCCAGGTACTCCATTTTGGCCGATGGTAGAGTCGGCTCAAAACAAAAGTGGCCATAGGTTAAGCATGTGGAGTAAATTGTAGAACTCTGTTTTCACATGCAAAAATTACTGCTTTTGATTTAAAAAAAACACTATCTGCATTCCAAATGAAAAAGTTAGAAAATGCCAAAAAAATTGGTTAAAGAGGATGTAGGTTTCTGAACGATGCATCATGCTGCCTTGTTGACAACATGACCGAGGGGTGCAGATTACTGTTCCATTTGAGAAGGGTGCTCCTCCCTCACTGTATAGCCCAGTGCACTGTGGTTCAGCTGAATCAAACTCCCTCAGTGGTAACATTGTGGGAGGAAACCCATCTTTCTAGAAAGAGATTACTCAATGTCTATAGCAGTGGTTCCCAACCTGGGGTATTAGGATCCCTAGGGGTACTTGGCCTATCCACAGGAGGCAAAGAAAAGCTAGTTTGTTAAAAGGCTGTAGGGAAGCTGTTTATTATTGATAATTTGTTCATGTTACTTGAGCAGTTCTTACACAAACTACATTATTTACACAATCATATAACTATTCTTGATTTAGGCACAAAATATGAGGAAAGCTCAGTCCAAAAGATTAATTCATGTTTTTGATAAGATCAAATATACAATGGTTACAAAAATAACCCCTTATGAATATAAAAATATGACATGGATATGAAAATATGAGTTGATCAATAGCTTGAATCAATGAAAAACTGACTAGTGTATTTTGTTTTTGACAAGAGGTGCATCTCTGAAACACAGTCAGTAGAAACTTCTTACAATCCCACAGATGAAACAAGCTGAAAGAGAGAAATCTTTTGCATCAACCAAACACACAAAAATATGCACATCTCAAAGAAAGAAATCTGCATCATGTGGAAGTTTATGGGATCAAAGTTCTTTGGGGTAAAAGTAAACTAAAGCATTCCATTGTGATTCATGCACAACTACCACTCAACTTTAAAAAGCCTTTAGAGTTATCAAAGACATCCCAACACATAGGCCTACATATCGTCTGCAAGAATCCAACCCATAGGCCTACATATCGCCTGCAAGAATCCAACACATAGGCCCACATATCGTCTGCAAGAATCCAACCCATAGGCCTACATATCGTCTGCAAGAACCCAACACATAGGCCTACATATCGTCTGCAAGAATCCAACACATAGGCCTACATATCGTCTGCAAGAATCCAACCCATAGGCCTACATATCGTCTGCAAGAATCCAACACATAGGCCTACATATCGCCTGCAAGAATCCAACACATAGGCCTACATATCGTCTGCAAGAATCCAACACATAGGCCTACATATCGTCTGCAAGAATCCAACACATAGGCCTACATATCGTCTGCAAGAATCCAACCCATAGGCCTACATATCGCCTGCAAGAATCCAACACATAGGTCTACATATCGCCTGCAAGAATCCAACCCATAGGCCTACATATCGTCTGCAAGAATCCAACACATAGGTCTACATATCGTCTGCAAGAATCCAACACATAGGCCTACATATCGTCTGCAAGAATCCAACACATAGGCCTACATATCGTCTGCAAGAATCCAACACATAGGTCTACATATCGTCTGCAAGAATGAGCCTACCAGTACATGGAGTGTAGGAATGGAGTGTGAGTGAGTGAATCAGATAGGTTCATCAGTATTCAAACCTCAACCCAACTCCTCTGAGCCCATACAGTCTTCTGTACCTGTATCAATGGATGTTTAATACAGTGTAGGTATGCTTTGGAAAGTTTTAGAGGTATACACACCGCAGATAGAAACCACTGGTTGACCTAGAGGTCAGGGAGCCAGTCTTCTATAACTCTGTACTGGTGAGAGTTTAACTGTCTGTCTGGAGACAAAACTATTCCGTCTTCCTATTTAGATAGTGTTCTTTCTTGGGTGGATATGTGACATTTAACACATTATTAACAACCAGGTCTCCACAACAGCCAGAACTTAAACTCTTCTACTCTCTCTCTGCAGCATTATGTGGATAAAGTACATTCATATTCCGAAGAGTCTGTAATACTAAAGTGACGTTCTCTTAATTAAAAGGAAAAAAAAGCTTCACATTGTTTTCATCTATTGAACCTACTCTTAATTCACAGTTTTCACTCCATTTTTATAAAATAACATCAGTATGTTATCAACCCAATCCATGATATCAATCTCAGCCCATTACAACACAAATATTTTTGTTGTTGAATAAAACCAATACAAACTATGTCCCACTCCATTACACTATGAGCTGTACGTAGCAACAGCACCTTAACAAACCCTAACTAACCTCAGCAGAATCCTCAGACTATGACACCATGCTCTTTCCTTCCCCATCATGGCCAGTAAAGAGAATGACAGGTAAGTCTAGTGAAGCTGGGGGCTAGAGCTATGTGATGACAGGTGTGCGAGGTGGCATTTTACTGTGCACTTCAGAAACTCGACAGACACCCACCACTCCTTTAAAACACTGGTGATCCATGTCCAATTAAGCCTCTGGTGCCTGGTGAAAGTTCAGAGAAGGCTGGTACCATTCCCAAGACCCAGTTCTCATATCTCACTAGGGCAGCCTAAAACAGCAGAGCCCCTGCGCCATGTGCAGCCAAAGCCCATGCTTCTTATAACACTTTGTAATGTAATGTTTTTATTTAGGTAATTCCATTGATCATATAAAGTAAAGAGTTCTTTCGGTGGAGGTGCCTCTTAGGTGGGACGTGAGGAGTTTGGTGGACACTCCAAGGGCATTAGGTGTGGGTTCGAGGTGAGACTGTCCAGGTGGGAGTTTACAGTCCAGTATAGTCTCAGGGAGCAGGGTCTGGTTGGCTCTGCATGCGTCTCTCTGCAGCTGCTGCCATGGTCCTGCGTCTCAGCATGGTCACGTCTGAGACAGGGGCGTCTTCCTCCAGAGTGGGCAGGTCCTCCTCGTCCTCTGGGCTCTTTCTCAAGTATCTCCTGTGGGGAAATGAATTGAGGTCAATGTGGGTTGTGTTCAGCAGACACGAAATGGAAGGAAATGCTCAGAAACAGAGAGTAGCAGGGAGAAAGTGTCTGAACCAGTCCAATAAGAAACTTTCATTTTGCTAAACTTTTGCTATGGTGTGTCCTTATAAACATGACGGTGATCTCAGTCATTTAGTTACAATAGATCTATTCTGCTACTGTAGTTACTCAGTAAAAGGGCCAGTGACTGAACCCTGAACTAACAAACAAGTATTGCCGGTGGTGACAGTACAGTACCTGCGTGCCTGTTGCAGCAGCTCATCCTTCCTCTGCAGCAGCATCTTCTGTCTCTCCTCTGCAGACTTGGAGAAACGGCTCCCTCTGACCTCCATGTTGTTCAGCTCGCTGGGAGCAGTCTCCACCCCCCCACTGGCTCCTGCCCCCTGCTCTGGGCCTGGGTTCACCTGCACGGGGGAACGCTCAGCCGCCTGGAGGGGGAGAGGCAAGACATCTTTAATCAACACCAGTTAACACCACAGTATACACATTTAAACACATTTGACTAGATCCTGAACTCTCGCCCTCTCTTTCTCTACCTAACCCTCAGAAAGAGGCAGTACAATCACACACAAGGGGAAAGTGTAGGCCTTCTGGGGTCTATATGTGGACCACCATGGTCAAAATACCCAATGAACTGAACTGGAGGACCTACCAGAGCAGGGAAGGGCACCACAATGCGTCCCTCCAGGATATTGTCGGTGGTGACCTCCACTGAGCGGGTCAACTGCAGGTCCTGCAGCACTAAGTGGTAGGGAACCTGAGGAAACATCTCCTGGATCTGATGGGCCTGTGGGGAGTAGAACACTATGTTACCCAGCAGCCACCTCCATTCTAGTCAAGTCATATTGCTTCAATGAATTACATTGAAAACAAAGCTGTTGAAGGGCAGGTGTAAAAACAATCTTCAAAGCTCAGATGATGCTTGCGAGACCTCTTGGAAGGATTAAACCTAGTCCAGGACTAAAAGACATGCTGAAAGGAGAATCCCCTGGTGTCCAGGGAGGGGATTAGAGTAAGGCTGTGACTCACCATGGTGTTGAGCTGAGAGTTGTTGGCCTGCTGAGCGATAGCCAGAATGTTAGTGGTGTGCATCACCTCTACTGAGAAACTAGGCAGCCAGCTGGCGATGCGGGAGCCTGGGAGGAGACATCACCACAATAATCACTACCTGAAATGTGCACTATAATAAATGTCTCTAACAGTGTGATGTCTGTCTATGTGACTATCAACATGTTATATGCCAGAACTCATAATCATCAACCATACTCAATATAGTCCATTCAGTGAGATCACCTGTGTTGTAAAACAAGTCTGTATGGCCTTACCATCAAAGTGGAAGAAGTGATTGTGTTGGTTGAGGTGTGGTCTGGCGTCTGCAGCGGGGCCCCCAGGGCCCAAGTTGTTCTCCAGTGGGAGGCCAGCCCCCTGCTGCTGGCCTCTGGCCGGGCCTCCATCACCACTGATGTTCAGGGACATCCTGCATGTTGGACACGACGTGTCCTGCTCCAGCCATGACCGCAGGCATGAACTGAAGAATAGCAAACAGGAACGTTAATGTACACAGATACGCAGCAAACACAGGTACAGACACAACACTCTTAGTGTCAATCAAAATATCACCCACATAATGCCACATTCAATCAAGTGTGAGGAAATAATGACTCCTGGGATTTTAGAGGTGCCAAGGTGGCTGGGTCAGTCTCTTACTTGTGGAAGAGGTGTCCGCAGGGCAGTTTACGTGCTGTCTGCATGGTGTCCCAGCAGATGGCACAATCATCGCTGTTGGCTACCAGCTCCTCGGCTGTGGCCACTGCAAACCTGAGAGGTACAGAGCATAACAAATCTAGATCAACAACTGCACTAGTCTCATGAATAGCTAAATAGCTAACAGCTAGATAGCCCGTAATAAGAAAGCAGAGACTAGATTCACACAACACACACTGCTACAGCTTCATACACTGAGTCTCAGCTAAGAGTGAAAGAACACCACCCATCACCTAATAAGTAACAGTAGGGATGTAGTATATACAAGACAGTGAGAGCCATCAGCAGGCTGGTCAGTAGACAGACCTGGCCTCCATGTTGTTGATGACATGGAGGTAGTTCTTGTGGCGTCGAATGCGGCGCTGCACCTCATGGAACAGATACCTCAGCTGCATGAAGATCACCAGACTGGCCATGGACAGCCAGATATTACCAAAGAGCTGAGGGGAGACAGGAGTCAAACGTTAAAACAGCTCTAAGATATTACTAAAGAGCTGAGGGGAGACAGGGGAGTCAAACGTTAAAACAGCTCTAAGATATTACTAAAGAGCTGAGGGGAGACAGGGGAGTCAAACGTTAAAACAGCTCTAAGATATTACTAAAGAGCTGAGGGGAGACAGGGGAGTCAAACGTTAAAACAGCTCTAAGATATTACTAAAGAGTTGAGGGGAGATGGGAGTCAAACATTAAAACTGCTCTAAGATATTACTAAAGAGCTGAGGGGAGACAGGGGAGTCAAACATTAAAACAGCTCTAAGATATTACTAAAGAGTTGAGGGGAGATGGGAGTCAAACATTAAAACTGCTCTAAGATATTACTAAAGAGCTGAGGGGAGACAGGGGAGTCAAACGTTAAAACAGCTCTAAGATATTACTAAAGAGCTGAGGGGAGACGGGAGTCAAACATTAAAACTGCTCTAAGATCAAACTCAACTCTCATCTAACTGAATACTGTGGTTCTCTCTCAATTCATCTTTCCTCGATTACTCTCATCATCTGAGAGGAGACACCATGGACCTTCTCCTCCAATACAGTTGAGGCGGTGAGGAGATAGAATGCAAGGAATCGAAGAAAGACAAACAGAGATAGAGCCCTTATTTTAAATTCAGACTAGTTCAGTCAGCCATCTTGTCGGCCTCTCGGTGGTGCTCTTACCCATTCAGTTAGTTCCCTTACTAATACCAGCCCGTAGTGCTCCCGGCTCTGTCACTCACCAGCATGTGGATGTGGTGCATAAGGTCCAGGGACAGCATAGACAGCTCCATGATGAAGTCAGTGTAATAGACGTAGGAGCCCTTACTCTCCCAGGTGCCTGGGTGGTTCAGATCCCACAGGTGGATGGTGTACCTGCAGAGAAACAGACTTAGTCAGAACCCTGCCCTGGTCACAATAATGCCTTTCTAGTTGGACATTTTTGCACCTATGCTTTTGAATTGTACACACCACAAATCAATCAAATGTATTTATAAAGCCCTTTTTACATAAGTAGCTGTCACTAAGTGCTTATACAGAAACCCAGCCTAAAACTCCAAAGAGCAAGCAATGCAGATATAGATGCACAGTGGCTAGGAAATACTCCCTAGAAAGGCAGGAACCTAGGAAGAAACCTACAGTGGCAAGAAAAAGTATGTGAACCCTTTGGAAATACCTGGATTTCTGCATAAATTGGTCATAGAATTTGATCTGCTCTTCATCTAGGTCACCACAATAGACAAACACAGTCGGTTTAAACTAATAGCACACAAACAATTACACGTGTTCATTTCTTTATTGAACACACCGTGTAAACATTCACAGTACAGGGTGGAAAAAGTATGTGAACCCTTGGATTTAATAACAGGTTGACCCTCCTTTGGTAGCAATAACCTCAACCAAATGTTTTCTGTAGCTGCGGATCAGACCTGCACAACGGTCAGGAGGAATTCTGGACCATTTCTCTTTACAAAACTGTTTCAGTTCAGCAATATTCTTGGGATGTCTGGTATGAACCGCTCTCAAGGTCATGCCATAGAATCTCAATCGGGTTGAGGTCAGGACTCTGACTGGGTCACTCCAGAAGGCGTATTTTTTTCTGTTGAAGCCATTCCATTGTTGATTTACTTTTGTGTTTTGGGTCGTTGTCCTGTGGCATCACCCAACTTCTGTTGAGCTTCACTTGGCAGACAGATAGCCTAACATTCTCCTGCAAACTGTCTTGATAAACTTGGGAATTCATTTTTCCGTCAATGATAACAAGCTGTCCAGGCCCTGAGGCAGCAAAGCAGCCCCAAACCATGATGCACCCTCCAACATACTTTACAGTTTGGATGAGATTGATGTTGGTGTGCTGTGCCTTTTTTTCTCCACACATAGTGTTGTGTTCCTTCCAAACAACTCAACTGCAGTTTCATCTGTCCACAGAATATTTTGCCAGTAGCGCTGTGAACATCCAGGTGCACTTTTGCAAACTTCAGATGTGCAGCAATGTTTTTTTTGGAGAGCAGTGGCTTCTACTGTGGCGTCCTCCCATGAACACCATTCTTGTTTAGTGTTTTACGTATCGTAGACTCGTCAACAGAGATGTTAGCATGATCCAGAGATTTCTGTAAGTCTTTAGCTGACACTCTAGGATTCTTCTTTACCTCATTGAGCATTCTGCGCTGTGTTTTTGCGGTCATCTTTGCAGAACAGCCACTTCTAGGGAGAGCAGGGACAGTGCTGAACTTTTTCCATTTATAGACAATTTGTCTTACCGTGGACTGATGAACATCAGGGCTTTTAGATACTTTTGTAACCCTTCCCAGCTTTATGCAAGTCAACAATTCTTAGTCTTCTGATATCTCTTTTATTCGAGGCATGGTTCACATCAGGCAATGCTTCTTGTGAATAGCAAACTGAACTTTTGTGAGTGTTTTTAATAGGGCAAGGCAGTTCTAACCAACATCTCCAATCTCGTCTCATTGATTGGACTCCAGGTTAGCTGACTCCTGACTCCAATTAGCTTTTGGAGAAGTCATTAGCCTAGGTGTTCACATACTTTGTCCAACCTACACTGTGAATGTTTAAATTATGTATTCAATATAGACAAGAAAAATACAAAAAATGGTTTAAGCACACTGTTTGTCTATTGTTGTGACTTAGATGAAGATCATATCAAATTTGATTACCAATTTATGCAGATATCCAGGTAATTCCAAAGGGTTCACATACTTTCTTGCCACTGTCGAGAGGATCCAGACTCTGTAGGGTGACCAGTCCTCGACTGTGCCAGATGGAGATAAGAGTGCATCGTCATTAAGGCCAGACCAGCATCAACTTATTTTTGCTTGCACTAATCAGTAGTTGTAGATCATCACTTAGCTTAACTCTCACTGGGCCAGGCCAAACGCACACCTCCCCAAAATTCCCAACCAACGCAGCTCTGCGCACGCATTCCTCTATTCATTTTAATGTGTTGACAGTTGGAGAAATTGGTTGAGTCGCGTTGAGAATTCAAAAAGTACGAAAGCCAACGGTCCAACATTCTAGAACACTGTGCGTACACGTTTTGGACTCTGATAGGCGCTTAATGCTATGGGTGTCCAGACAACACAAAGCAAAGCAACAACTCATACACTTGGCTACTGTTTACAGGGTTTTTGTATGTTTTAGCATAACTAATTAATGAACCACTCCAATAAATACAGCTGCCTGCAAGTCATCATGATCACCCTCTGTAGCACAAAGCAGTCTTTCAACGGATGCTCATGGTAACACATCTAATAGTATGCTAATATTAGAACTGGTTCATTCTAGATCCGCTATGTCATCTGTGTTGCAGTGCAAGAGGTTCTGCATTCTGCAAGGAAGGGTCTTACCTCATGATGACATGTCCAGTCCGCACAGTGACCAGCAGACACTGAAAGACAGAGAAAGACATAGGAATTATACATAAGTATTTTATACATCCTTTTTTTGTGGGAAACAAATGTTTTTAGATAAACGCCTAAAATAAGGTCTGTGGTAAACACAGGCTTAGGAGATCTGATATGTTTTGTTCTATAAGAATCTTCATCAGCTAACATCAGTCACTTTTTCAGAATTTTTTAACATGTATGTAATCAGAAAAAGCACATAAAGGCTTCATAATTCATAAAGGTCATGTTAACTGACTGAAATTCTCTCATAGAACAAAATGTATAACATATCCTAAGTCTGTGTTAACCTCAGACCTTATTTCCGGTGTCCATTCCAAAACCCTATTCTTTCCCCATAGGAATTGCTGAATGAACCAGAGGTAACTAATTTCCGTTTATTAGAACAGGTTCACCAGCTCACAAGCTGGTGAGCTCTTTAGGGTCAGGTCCTCACCTCAGCAGCCATGAAGGAGAGGGTGTGCATGCCATGGGCAGCGCCCAGCAGACCACAGACCACAGCCAGACCACAGCAGCCCAGCAGCAGGGACACCAGTAGGGTAAGGACACGCACATGGCTGTTCATAGAAGTAGTGGGGGAGAAGGACAGCTGCAAGGGGGAACAGGTACATATTAACCTACTGTATACACTCATTCAGAAAGAGAGATTACTAATCACAGATGTAGACGGACATGCACACCTACATATAACTTGTACTTTCATACAAAGAGTGACCGAAACACACAATAACAATTTAGGGGTGGTTGCAGACTTCATGGCTACTCTTTCAATAGACTTTCCCGTTGAGCATGTTTTTGGTCAAGAGGTAAGCTTTATCTGGGCAGTGTCACTGCAGCCCCATACTGTACTACTATCACATGCTCAAATAACATGTCTAGTGACACACAACAATATTGACACAGGTACAGTGACACACATACAGGCTTGTTATGCAGCCTTTCATCCAACTTTTACTGCAGACAGCAGCAACAAAGTACAGCATTCCAACAGGTACCATGTCAGCTGTTATGATAAGGGGCAAACCTAACACCCATTGATTTCAGACAGAGAGATGTCATTCTTCACAATATGGTGTGATGTTCTGTTTTCCTATAGCTACAGCACACTACCTAAATGTTCATCTTAGTTTTTTTGTACTCCCCCCACTCTGTAGTTTGAGTCTATGAAGTGACTGAAACATTAGCTAAACCTAAGACCCTGGCCTACATACATACAGCAAGAACTAGGCTTATTAATAGGTCTGGCCTGGAGCTGAAAGAGACCCGGTCTATGGCAGTCACTGTGGCTGAATGTATAGCCAACAGCGTCATATCACTGGCATCTAACATGGGTATATATGTTTACATTGTAAACAAGTCAACAAGGTCACAGTACAGTAGGTGGGCCCATCTACATTTTGTCATTTCCTTATTTCAGTTTTTTATTCAGTACTCTAATAAGTTGTCATGCATACTGTGTAATAGCACTTGTTACCCAATATAACTAGTTTTATAACATATATATATATAAAAAATGGAATTGAACCTTTATATCATGCCGTTACTCATAATTATTTAAAACTACTTATGACAAATGTTGTTATAAGGCTGTTATAAAGGTTAATGAATGCATTCATAAAGACACCAACAGTAAAGTGTTAAGCTATCTTAAGATGAATGCACCAATGTAAGTTGCTCTGGATAAGAGCGTCTGCTAAATGACAAATGTACTGTTAGAGGTTGATGAGACGTACATATTCAAAGCGGTCCTTGCACAGCTGGACCATGAGGTGGAGGAAGACCAGGGCAGAGAACCACAGACACCACATGACCACCTCCTCCACCATCTGAACGTTCAGCACCCCGAAGATGAAAATGAACTTATAGAAGATGAAGTTCCAGAACTTGTCCTTAAGGTGCTGAGGAGAGAGAGGAGTGGAGTAGAGAGGAGATGGGAAGAGAGAGGGGTGGAGAGAGGAGAGGTCAAGACATTAGAACATGGATGGAGTGGTCAGAGTACACTAATAGACTCAAACCATCAGTGAGGATTTCAATGATAAGATCTTGTTTTGCAGACTATTTGTTGAGGACATTTGTACTATAGTTTACATAAACACAGTTAGATGCCTAACCTTCAATAAGGTGACATGCCAAAAAGCAAACACTTGAGAAAACATGCAAGTACCACGTTGACATGTGAGTATACACAAGGCTTATCAAATTATCCCAAATATCAGTTATTAGGTTACCACCACAACTCCAAGCCTCACCTGCTTCTCACTGACTCGGAGGGGCCCAAAAACCATGCACTGGATCATCTTAGCAATTAACATCAGAGAACAGCAAGCTGTATTCACCAACACCTGAGGAGTAGAGAAGAGCAGACCACTTAGTAACCATGTAACAACTAAGTAACATAACAACAATATTTGCTGCTTGGCTGAGTTGAGCCTATCTTGAATAAGACTTACCCATACAAAGAGACTGTCAGTGACCAGGTACCACATAACAGTAGTCGCCAATTCTGTATCTGCACCCACAACATCATCGCTAGTCACATGTTCTAGGCCTAGGCCGCCTCTATTATCCCCTTCTAAGGGTGCAGGTGGTGGAGGCTCGTCCATGTCTGGAACCCCAAACCCCTGTTCTGTCACAGTAGTGTAGGCACTGAAGATGCTTCCAGCCAGCAGAGCCACACTCAGCGCTGTGTAGGTCTGCAGACTGGGCCAGGGAAACCTCTCCAGGAATAGCAGAGGCATTGGAATGTTAATGTTGGAGGTCTCTCACACACAATACTTGTGAAGTTAGGCCTAATAGGCTTGACACTGATTTCCACCACACCTTAGCTCTGTCAACAACCTGCAGGGAAGGAAAACAAATCAGTAAGGCTACTGTAGGTAATGGTAATGCATGGAACTAGGTAGCTAGTGTAACGGTAGTAAGCCTGAACAACAAGCCCTCTCTGTCTAGTACTAGTTTCTAGTGTTGTTTCACTGGCCAGAGACAGTTGTAGAGGGCTAGCTGAGCAGCTAAACTTGCTAGTTAAGTTCATATTGTTATTAGCTAGCTAGCTAGCTAACTATCTACCGCTATCAAAACAACGCCCATTTTGGTCCAGCTAGCTAGTGAGTGCTAGACTAATGTTGCATGGAAGCTAGCTAGCTGTTAGCTACAAGTTCAGACAGCTAGCTAGCTACCCAATGTTGTATAGTTCAAATAAAGCAATAAACTCGTATAGAGGACCTGATATTGCTTATAAATTAGCACTTTAGCTTGCTGTCTGTCTAGTTAAAAAAGTCCAAACTCCATAGCTAGCTAACGTTACCTGTCCCAGAGTCTCTGATGTTTCCGTACTCGGCAGAGGTTGCTAACTAGCTAGCATTAGCAACTAGCTAGTTAGCTATCTGGTGATTATGAAATACACCAAACCAGTCTGGTTAAAATTTGAGAAAAGACATTTCACTCAACTTACAAATGAATTAATTTGACATTAACTAGCTAACTTCATGTCCAACATCAAATTTCCTCTTGCTGAGGTTGACAGTAGACTACGTTAAAATTCCCCGATCCGTGGTTATTGCTGCGTTCAAACACTATTCGGAACTAGGAAACTCGGACATTTCCATTTTGCTAAGTCGTTGACCAAGACACGTGTATAACTTCAACCAGTTAGCAAGTCGGACATTTCCGAGTTTCCTAGTTCCGTCTAGTGTGTGAACGCGGCATATGTTGACGACATCTTGTTTATTTCTCACTGGCTGGAGATATACAATCTATGCTGGAGACCCAGGACATGAAATTCTGAGCGTCATCACAACAACTTTCAAAATAAAAGTCTATCAAGTGCAATGTTGTCCAGTAAAATCAAGGTTGGGGTGTTACTGTTTACACGTAATCAATTACATGTCTAATTAGGAAAAACAATTACCTGTAATCACTTGCGTTACCAGCTAAAATATTGCAATCAGATTACAGATACTTGTGAAAAACTGGATGATTACTTCTTGGATGACTTTTTTATTCAGAAAGGATGTTTGCAAAAAATGCATTCTGACATCTTTCTGTTTTCTCAATGACTTTCAATTCAACATTAAAAAAAAGGTGCAAGTTTAAGTTTGCCACACCAAATGAGTTTGATGGATCCTTTTTATCTTTATTCTATTGACTCTTAAGGAAAAAGTAATCCAAAGGTAATGTAACTAGGATTACAGTTTTGGACAGGTAACTGGTAACTGTGAAAGTAATCAGATTTTGTTACTGAGTTTGTGTTATCCTAGTTACATTACTGATGACCAGTTTGTAATAGATTACATTTAGAACATAACCGACCCATCCAAAAAAATCCAAAAAAAATGTTTTATTAATTCTTGACAAACCCTGTTTACAGCAGGTATAAAAGGTGCAGTCAAATGCTTATGCACTAGCTTCCTCAACAATGCAGTAGAGTTATCAATAATAACAATGAAAAGAGTCAACCCTATGTCAAATAAAATGCTATTTTTCACATGAGCCAAATACAACAGGTGTAGACTTTATCGTGAAATGCTTACTTGCAACAACGCAGAGTTAAAAAGTAAGAAAACAAATTTGGTAAAGAAAAAAAAAATAGTAACACAATAAATTAACAATAACGAGGCTACAGTATATACAAGGAGTACCGGTGCCGAGTCAATATGCAGGGGTACAAGGTTGTTGAGGTAATATGTACATGTAGGTAGGGGTAAAAATTACTAGGCAATCAGGATAGATAATAAACAGAGTAGCAACAGTGCATGTGAAGTGAAAAAGTGTGAAAGTGTGTCTATGTGTGAGTGTGTGGTGTCAATATGCATTTGTGTGTGTGAGCGCATGTAGTGTGTGTGTGTGTTTTGTGTATTTGAGCGTATGTAGTGTGTGTGTGTGTTTTGTGTGTTTGAGTGTATGTAGTGTGTGTGTGTGTGTGTGTGTGTGTGTGTGTGTGTGTGTGTGTGTGTGTGTGTGTGTGTGTGTGTGTTGGAGTGTCAGTGTAGTATGTGTGGGTAGAGTCTACTGAGTGTGTGTAGAGCCAGCGCAAGAGAGTCAGTGCAAAAAAAGGGGGGGTGGAGGGGGGAATGACACAAATATTAATTTCCACAAAGTTTGCTGCTTCAGTGTCTTTAGATATTTTTGTCAGATGTTACTATGGAATACTGAAGTATAATTACAAGCATTTCATAAGTGTCAAAGGCTTTTATTGACAATTACATAAAGTTGATTGATGCAAAGAGTCAATATTTGCAGTGTTGACGCTTCTTTTTCAAGACCTCTGCAATCCGCCCTGGCATGCTGTCAATTAACTTCTGGGCCACACCCTGACTGATGGCAGCCCATTCTTGCATAATCAATGCTTGGAGTTTGTCAGAATTTGTGGGTTTTTGTTTGTCCACCCGCCTCTTGAGGATTGACCACAAGTTCTCAATGGGATTAAGGTCTGGGGAGTTTCCTGGCCATGGACCCAAAATATCGATGTTTTGTTCCCTGAGGCACTTAGTTATCACTTTTGCCTTATGGCAAGGTGCTCCATCATGCTGGAAAAGGCATTGTTCGTCACCAAACTGTTCCTGGATGGTTGGGAGAAGTTGCTCTCGGAGGACGTGTTGGTACCATTCTTTATTCATGCCTGTGTTGTTAGGCAACATTGTGAGTGAGCCCACTCCATTGGCTGAGAAATCATCCCACACATGAATGGTCTCAGGATGCTTTACTGTTGGCATGACACAGGACTGATGGTAGCGCTCACCTTGTCCTCTCCGGACAAGCTTTTTTCCGGATTCCCCAAACAATCGGAAAGGGGATTCATCAGAGAAAATGACTTTACCCCAGTCCTCAGCAGTCCAATCCCTGTACCTTTTGCAGAATATCAGTCTGTCCCTGATGTTTTTCCTGGAGAGAAGTGGCTTCTTTGCTGCCCTTCTTGACACCAGGCCATCCTCCAAAGTCTTTGCCTCACTGTGCGTGCAGATGCACTCACACCTGCCTGCTGCCATTCCTGAGCAAGCTCTGTACTGGTAATGAATCAACTTTAGGAAACGGTCCTGGCACTTGCTGGACTTTCTTGGGTACCCTGAAGCCTTCTTCACAACAATTGAACCGCTCTCCTTGAAGCTCTTGATGATCCGATAAATGGTTGATTTAGGTGCAATCTTACTGGCAGCAATATCCTTGCCTGTGAAGCCCTTTTTGTGCAAAGCCATGATGACGGCACGTGTTTCCTTGCAGGTAACCATGTTTGACAGAGGAAGAACAATGATTCCAAGCACCACCCTCCTTTTGAAGCTTCCAGTCTGTTATTCGAACTCATTCAGCATGACAGAGTGATCTCCAGCCAAGTCCTCATCAACACTCACACCTGAGTTAATGAGAGAATCACTGACATGATGTCAGCTGGTCCTTTTGTGGCAGGGCTGAAATGCATTGGAAATGTTTTTGGGGGATTCAGTTCATTTGCATGGCAAAGAGGGACGTTGCAATTAATTGCAATTCATCTGATCACTCTTCATAACATTCTGGAGTATATGCAAATTGCCATCATACAAACTGAGGCAGCAGACTTTTTGAAAATTAATATTTGTGTCATTCTCAAAACTTTTGGCCACGACTGTAAAATGCGCCCAACACAATGCATTCATGCACTAAAAACAATTATTGTATAAACTGTAATGGGGAAGGCATACATAATCTACTGTAAAAAATAAATACACTAAAAAATACATCAAATATTTAACAACCTGTTCATTTTTCTTTGTCACATCTAGCTAACCACATTGCTTTCCTGTCACACTCAGACAGAAACCCTTTGTCACGCCCTGACCATAGAGAGCCCTTGGATTCTCTATAGTGGTTTAGGTCAGGGTGTGACTAGGGGGGGTGTTCTAGAATGTGTATTTCTATGTTGGTGGTTTTGTATGGTTCCCAATTAGAGGCAGCTGGTATCGTTGCCTCTAATTGGGGATCATATTTAAGTAGCTATTTTTCCCACCTGTGTTTGTGGGATATTGTTAGTGTTTAGTTGCTTGTGTGCACGGCTTGACGCCACGTTTCGTTGTTGTGGTCTTTATTGTTTTGTTTGTTTCATGGAGATTAAAATTATGTGGAACTATACTCCCGCTGCGCGTTGGTCCACTCATTACGACGAACGTGACAGCCTTGTTTGTTTTATTACAGATGTAAAGTGACCGTTACTGCTTTTGAGGCAAAGGGTGATATAAGGAAGTACTCCCCAGACAAAATCATTATTTCTTAGGAAACAGCAGTTGACTGCAGTGCAAAATGAATAGAGCTTGGGCTCCTCGATCTCAGACGATGATGATGCATTGTTTAATGAAATGTCAACCGTAGGGCGATCAGTAGTCTGTGTGATCCTGGGCCTGTCGTTCCTGGTGGGGGTCCCGGGGAACACACCGTGGTGCTCATCCTCCACCTGGCTGCTGCAGACCTGCTGGTGCTCATCACCCTGCCCCTGTGGATCTACTCCCTAGCCCACTCCTGGGTGTTCGGGGAGGCATCCTGTAAGGCCATGGTGTACGTCATCAACACCTGCATGTACAGCAGCGTCTTCCTCATCACCCTCATGAGCGTCGAGCGATTCCTTGTCATCCTGTACCCGTTCAAGATGTTGCGCTGGAAGACCAAGGCCATTATGGACAAGGCTCTAGTGGCTATCTGGGCTCTGGCTTTCCTTTTAGGGATCTCATCCATTCTTACCCCAGCTCCATCGATGAGATCGATGGGACTGAGCAGGGTCTTTTCCCAAGAGATGGTGTTCTTATGCCTGGAGACCTTGGTGGGCTTCGTGGTCCCCTTCTCCACTCTGGCTGTCTGTTACTGTCTAGTAGCAACACACCTGAGGACAATGCATTTCGGCAGCAGCAAACAGAAGTCGACAGTTCTGATCAGTAGTGTGGTGGTAGCCTTCGTTCTCTGCTGGCTTCCTCACCATGTCCTCAACACTGTAGACCTAGTCAGCATCCTGACAGAGGATACAGATGATGCTGTGCCTGTTTCAGTGGCCCAGACTGCAATAGTGTTTATCTCTGGAGCGCTGGCCTTCATTTGTAGCTCTGTGAACCCTGTGTTCTATTCCTTCGCTGCAAGGAACTTCCAGGGGAGTCTCCAGGAGTCCCACATGGTCAGGCTGTTCCAGGAACTCTCCTCACACACCTCCTCCAATCTAAGGGGATCTGGCAACACAATAGGATCTAGCAACACAATAGGATCGGAAAACACAATGTCCTCAGTAAGGCCAGACTGAAACAATACCACAGACATAACTACCATGTAGGACTACAGAGATGGTCGCGCTGGATAAGAGCATTCTGGATAAGAGCGCCTGCTAAATGACTAAAATGTCAAATGAAAACTGTGACCTGATCATTGATTCAGATGTCAGCATTGATGAGAAATAAATATGGCTAAAATCTAGAAGTTTGATTAAAAGTTGTATTTTTATGATCATGGTACAAAATGTAGATATTGTTGTGGCGCTTGTGAAATACGGTGAGAAAAGCTCACACAAGTAATTAAATTGTGACTATTTCAACACAATAAAGCTATTGCATTTGCTCATAAAGTGGTATAATTTTAATAACATTTATTCATGGTCATGTTACAATTCCTTGAATATTATTTATTTTATTTAAGCTTTATTTTGTCTTGAAATTCATGTTACACAAAATAAGACACTGCCTTACTCTATTTGATCACAATAAAAAAAATAACATCTGATCTCAAGTTCATATCACTTCAATAAAAGTAATTTGTGGTCAATACAATTGTTTGAACTCTTAAAATATCTCAGAAGATATATTTTTCTAGACAGTGCCACAATAAGGACCCACTGGATGACTCTGTGCTATGTCTCTCACAGAATGATGGCTCTGTGAAAAACCAACCTCTTTCCTGTTCTCCTCAGCAAAGTTAAGGGAAGTGAAAGCTTGCTGGTGCAGCACTTTTTTAAGTCTAAGTATGTACACCAGATAGAAGGCACGTAAGGCGTGGTGAGGCAAGGCGATCGGCAGCATCAACCAGAACCGTTCGATCATCAGCTGTCTTCAGCTTCAGAGTCCACCATGGCTCCTGATGAGTTTGCTGGCGGGACAGTGGTGGCCTGTGTGATCCTGGGCCTGTCGTTCCTGGTGGGGGTCCCGGGGAACCTGCTGGTGATCTGGACCATCCTGAAGCACGTCCAGCAGCGCTCCCACACCGTGGTGCTCATCCTCCACCTGGCTGCTGCAGACCTGCTGGTGCTCATCACCCTGCCCCTGTGGATCTACTCCCTAGCCCACTCCTGGGTGTTTGGGGTGGCATCCTGTAAGGCCATGGTGTACGTCATCAACACCTGCATGTACAGCAGCGTCTTCCTCATCACCCTCATGAGTGTCGAGCGCTTTGTCGCTGTGCGACACCCCTTTGCCTCAGCCGGCTGGAGGAGGAAGAAGGCCTTGAATAAAGTTCTTCTTGTTCTGTGGGCTGCTGCATTCCTATTCAGCACCCCGGTCTTTCCCACCCAGGTGGTGGAGGGGGACCCTGGGGAGGAGCATTGCCTGTACAGGGACTACACCTCAGACGGCCAGGAGGCAGTGTGTGTTCTACTGGAGACGCTGGTGGGCTTTGCTGTCCCCTTTTGCATTCTTGTGGTCTGCCACAGCTGTCTCTACAGCCGCATCGCACAGATTACCTTTAAGTCCAAGCGTAAGTCCATGGGGTTGATTGCAAGCATGGTAGTGGTGTTCGCATTATGCTGGACCCCTCACCACGTTGGCAATGTGCTCTCCCTCGTCATCCTCACCATCAAGGGTTCCCACCGCGAGGCCGCAGCGCGTATAGAGAGCGTCAGAACCACCATGACTTTCATCGCTGGAGCGCTCGTGTTCATCAGTAGTTCGGTCAACCCTTTGCTCTATGTGTTTGTGGCGCGTACGTTCCGGAGTTCCCTGAGGGAGACAGGCATTCAGAAATTGTTCCGGCACATCTCAAGCACGGCTCCCGGAGAGGGGACTAAAGAACTGTCCTTTGTGACCAAGAGACCAAGCATCTCTCAGACACAGAGCCACAGCTCCCAGTGTGTCACAGAGACTAAGGAACAATTGGATGTACTTATAAATATATGTGAAAATGTTTCTTCCTGAGATTGAAAACGATTTTTATCATATGTTTTTGATAACGATTTTTGTGTGTAAATTACAGTTTGATTTGTCACATTGTTTCTATATGTTAATTAATTTAAAATGTAGAAGAGCAATTGTTAGTAATGCTTATGTCAAACATAATGCATATAAAACATTAAAATACGTTCTGTATATAATTTTACCTGTAGTGAATTTGAATTAACATTTGAAATACTTTTTAACATATACACATTTTTCTTTGTAGGCCCCACTGTGTTAGACACATTTTTCAGTTGTGGTATAATGCTCATTTCATGCTCAAATGTTTTTATATTCCATGTGCCACAGAAGAAAGAGCTTCATAGAAAAAAAGAACATAGTGTCACTGTATATGTTTGTCTGAAGCTATATGATATGAGTATAATGACTTAGTGTACTGTATGTATTCAGCTGCTTATCTTGAGGCCTTGCCTCACTACATTTATTTTAGACCCTCCTGATCTGGATAGAATATATTTCACCCACAGCTTTAGCCTTCATGATAATGGCAACCACAGATATCAGCCTCTTCCTATCATACTGAGCTTTCCAACTGTCTTCATACTGATCATTTCATTGTTATAGTTGAAGTCAATGAACATGTGTATGTACCCCATGCCATTCTTATTTATATTTTTTATTTAACCTTTATTTAACTAGTCAGTTAACAACAAATTCTTATTTACAATGACGGCCTACCCCGGCTGAACCTGGACGACGCTGGGCCAATTGTGCGCCGCCCTATGGGACTCCGAATCATGGCCGGATGTGATACAGCCTGGATTCAAACCAGGGACTGTAGTGACGCCTCTTGCACTGAGATGCAGTGCCGTAGACCGCTGCACCATTCGGAAGTCCTTTATGCATTTATTATAAATATCGCTTTAAAAAATGTGTTGAGAATGTTTCAAAGACCATTATAAACTGGGTGGTTCGAGCCCTGATTGATGATTGGCTGACAGCCATGGTATATCAGATCGTATACCACGGGTATGACAAAACATGTATTTTTACTGCTCTAATTACGTTGGTAACCAGTTTATAATAACAATGTGGCACTTCGGGGATTTGTGATATATCGCCAATATACCACGGTTAAGGGCTGTGTCCAGGCACTCCGCAAAGCATCGTGCTTAAGAACAGCCCTTAGCCGTGGTATATTGAACATATACCACACCTCCTCGTGCGTTATTGCTTAATTATAAGTGTTACAACAACAACAAAAAATCAGTCAGAAAGTATAAATCTGCTAGTTCTGTTTTTCCGGTCTACACTAAACATCTGTTCTGCGACAGCACGAGTCATGCTTTCAACTTCCCTCTCATCTACGGAGATTGCAACATGAAAATCTGCCTTGTGTCCCCTTTGACCATTGACGAAATGACGAATACGAATACTCTTTGGCACAGTCATATTGGAGAGAAAACCATATTGTTTTTGTTGGGCTAGGGGGTTTCCTATGTCAGCTAAATCAAGTTAAACATTTTATTCAAATAGGATACATTTTATTTTCATCAATATCATACTATTGATTGTAAATGATGATCCATCAGTCCTTATAGTCCAATAGGTGGCAGTGTACCTATTTTCCATTGACTGTGGAATTCTGACACATTCACAAGTCATTGCCCTCTCTCTCCATTTAATAGCACAGTTTCTAACTAACTTTTATATCAACTGTAAATGAACCCGCCTAAAAGACGTACGCTAAGGTGTAATTTCACTATATATTATGTAAGATGTGAGTAGCTTTATATCTGTGTTGACCATCAAGAGGCTCCACAGTGTCTCCGTATGTATTCTTCTGAAGGAGTGAGTCACACAGCGTTTGGCTGGGAGTCAGACAGGGCTCTGTCTCATCCTGCTCCAGTAAGCTTGGCTCTATTCAATGTGTCACGCTGTCACTCAGACACACGTACACACACACGCACGCACGCACGCACGCACACAAGCACACACACACACACACAAACACAAACACACACACACACACACACACACACACACACACACACACACACACACACACACACACACACTGAATGGAATAATTACTGCAGGAGACTACTCCAGGGCTGGGCAGGGCAGCTTGTGTCAACACAACCCAATTACAGGACAACACTGCCTAAATTGTTTTTCACCTGCTCCTGTAGTGTGTACAATATTAATGTAAGGGGTGGGGTGATCTCCTTTACCCTCTGTATATTTGTGAAAAATTATACTGTGACACTGTCTCCAGTAATCACAGCTGTGTGTGTGGTGGTGCTGGCTGCTGCCCCAGCAGGTGCTCCTGTCTTGTCTGAACCTAAGCCTAACCAATCACAGTGAATGTTTCAGCGAGCCTGGTCAGTCTATGTGAGGATGAGCCTGTGGTTCCTGTGGAGTTCACAGTTTCACTTCTGGTCTTCATCACTGCTCTGGGAACTGGGCTGCTGACTAAAATCCACTGGTGTCACACTGACAGAGGCCGAAACAGCCTGAGGCTTACCTACATCATATGACTGTCAACTAACCAATGGCCTTGGCTCATGTCTTGCTTCACTGATGTTGCTTGCATGGAGTGTAATAGGCTACACTCAACTGCACACTGAAAAGGAGATATAACAGGTTTGACACTGATTATCATCTCCTCTTTGACTTTCTGTGAGTCACAGTTATCGGTGTGACAATGTAATTATGGAAAATTACAGTGGGTAAATGGTGTGACGTGAGTTATATGTGCTGAGCACATCAGCAAGAGGACTCTGCCAAGCTCTGAACGTTTGGTGCAAAATGAGGAAACAACCGTCAGTGTGTGAGAAAAAGTTAGCAGGGTGTCAAACACATGTAAACCATTGGTCACAGCTTGCCAGAGTAGGATTGTCTCTCTAGTCTGGAGAGAAAGGACAAGTTCATTCAGAATTGAAGTTTCTCACCATTAACACTCACTGAAGGAAACACAAAACATAGAGACCGACTACTTTACGGCAATTCCCTTTATGTGTAGATAGAAACACGTGGGAAATACATGCCAGTCCCATCATACATCACAGTCCCATCATACATCACAGTCCCATCATACATCACAGTCCATCATACATCACAGTCCCATCATACATCACAGTCCCATCATACATCACAGTCCCATCATACATCACAGTCCCATCATACATCCCAGTCCCATCATACATCCCAGTCCCATCATACATCCCAGTCCCATCATACATCACAGTCCCATCATACATCACAGTCCATCATACATCACAGTCCCATCATACATCACAGTCCCATCATACATCACAGTCCCATCATACATCATAGTCCCATCATACATCACAGTCCCATCATACATCACAGTCCATCATACATCACAGTCTCATCATACATCCCAGTCCCATCATACATCACAGTCCCATCATACATCACAGTCCATCATACATCACAGTCCCATCATACATCACAGTCCATCATACATCACAGTCCCATCATACATCACAGTCCCATCATACATCACAGTCCCATCATACATCACAGTCCCATCATACATCACAGTCCCATCATACATCACAGTCCCATCATACATCACAGTCCCATCATACATCACAGTCTCATCATACATCACAGTCCCATCATCCACCACTGGTATGTTGTATGTATAGGCCTTAGGAAGAATAATGCATTTTATGAGACATCATACATCAGTCCCATCATACATCACAGTCCCATCATACATCACAGTCCATCATACATCACAGTCCCATCATACATCACAGTCCCATCATACATCACAGTCCCATCATACATCACAGTCCATCATACATCACAGTCCCATCATACATCACAGTCCCATCATACATCACAGTCCCATCATACATCACAGTCCATCATACATCACAGTCCATCATACATCACAGTCCATCATACATCACAGTCCCATCATACATCACAGTCTCATCATACATCACAGTCCCATCATCCACCACTGGTATGTTGTATGTATAGGCCTTAGGAAGAATAATGCATTTTATGAGACATCATACATCAGTCCCATCATACATCACAGTCCCATCATACATCACAGTCCATCATACATCACAGTCCCATCATACATCACAGTCCATCATACATCACAGTCCATCATACATCACAGTCCCATCATACATCACAGTCCCATCATACATCACAGTCCCATCATACATCACAGTCCATCATACATCACAGTCCCATCATACATCACAGTCCCATCATACATCACAGTCCCATCATACATCACAGTCTCATCATACATCACAGTCCCATCATCCACCACTGGTATGTTGTATGTATAGGCCTTAGGAAGAATAATGCATTTTATGAGACATCATACATCAGTCCCATCATACATCACAGTCCCATCATACATCCCAGTCCCACCATACACTGCTCAAAAAAATAAAGGGAACATTAAAATTACACATCCTAGATCTGAATGAATGAAATAATCTTATCAAATACTTTTTTCTTTACATAGTTGAATGTGCTGACAACAAAATCACACAAAAATAATCAATGGAAATCCAATTTATCAACCCATGGAGGTCTGGATTTGGAGTCACACTCAAAATTAAAGTGGAAAACCACACTACAGGCTGATCCAACTTTGATGTAATGTCCTTAAAACAAGTCAAAATGAGGCTCAGTAGTGTGTGTGGCCTCCACGTGCCTGTATGACCTCCCTACAATGCCTGGGCATGCTCCTGATGAGGTGGCGGATGGTCTCCTGAGGGATCTCCTCCCAGACCTGGACTAAAGCATCCGCCAACTCCTGGACAGTCTGTGGTGCAACGTGGCGTTGGTGGATGGAGCGAGACATGATGTCCCAGATGTGCTCAATTGGATTCAGGTCTGGGGAACGGGCGGGCCAGTCCATAGCATCAATGCCTTGCTCTTGCAGGAACTGCTGACACACTCCAGCCACATGAGGTCTAGCATTGTCTTGCATTAGGAGGAACCCAGGGCCAACCGCACCAGCATATGGTCTCACAAGGGGTCTGAGGATCTCATCTCGGTACCTAATGGCAGTCAGGCTACCTCTGGCGAGCACATGGAGGGCTGTGCAGCCCCCCAAAGAAATGCCACCCCACACCATGACTGACCCACCGCCAAACCGGTCATGCTGGAGGATGTTGCAGGCAGCAGAACGTTCTCCACGGCGTCTCCAGACTCTGTCACGTCTGTCACATGTGCTCAGTGTGAACCTGCTTTCATCTGTGAAGAGCACAGGGCGCCAGTGGCGAATTTGCCAATCTTGGTGTTCTCTGGCAAATGCCAAACGTCCTGCACGGTGTTGGGCTGTAAGCACAACCCCCACCTGTGGACGTCGGGCCCTCATACCACCCTCATGGAGTCTGTTTCTGACCATTTGAGCAGACACATGCACATTTGTGGCCTGCTGGAGGTCATTTTGCAGGGCTCTGGCAGTGCTCCTCCTGCTCCTCCTTGCACAAAGGCGGAGGTAGCGGTCCTGCTGCTGGGTTGTTGCCCTCCTACGGCCTCCTCCACGGCTCCTGATGTACTGGCCTGTCTCCTGGTAGCGCCTCCATGCTCTGGACACTACGCTGACAGACACAGCAAACCTTCTTGCCACAGCTCGCATTGATGTGCCATCCTGGATGAGCTGCACTACCTGAGCCACTTGTGTGGGTTGTAGACTCCGTCTCATGCTACCACTAGAGTGAAAGCACCGGCAGCATTCAAAAGTGACCAAAACATCAGCCAGGAAGCATAGGTACTGAGAAGTGGTCTGTGGTCACCACCTGCAGAACCACTCCTTTACTGGGGGTGTCTTGCTAATTGCCTATAATTTCCACCTGTTGTCTATTCCATTTGCACAACAGCATGTGAAATGTATTGTCAATCAGTGTTGCTTCCTAAGTGGACAGTTTGATTTCACAGAAGTGTGATTGACTTGGAGTTACATTGTGTTGTTTAAGTGTTCCCTTTATTTTTTTGAGCAGTGTACTTCACAGTCCCTGTAATATAGGAAACCACCAACCATATAATGTCTTAAACACACTTTCTCTGACACAGCATGCCCTAAAAGCTTTCATCTGAGTTTCATACACTCAGTGGGAGGGAGGCTGAGAGAGAGAGAGAGAGAGAGAGAGAGAGAGAGAGAGAGAGAGAGAGAGAGAGAGAGAGAGAGAGAGAGAGAAAGACCTTCACCAGAAGAATTTCAATGTGAAGGGATCCACCACTCCTGAGGCTTGGGGAAACAATAGGGTGAAAAGAGGTGATGAGACAAAAGTCCTTTCCTTTGTATTGTCTACAGCCCATAGTTACCTAAAGTACAGAAGGAATGGGCCAAGAGAGCAACAAAACACACCATCCTGGGAACCAGGCCATGGATTAACAATTCACAGGGCTCCCAAGAGGCAGCAGACATGTGCCATGTGCCTGGACAAGTACCTGTAGGAATGTACAGAAGTTTTTTTTTCTTGTAGCCTAGCTATGAGGTATGTATAGGCCTTAGGAAAAATAATGCATGCAACACCTCATACTATATGTTGCAGTGGTGTAAAGTACTTAAGTAAAAATACTTGAAAGTACTTTTTTTGGGTAACTGTACTTTACTTTACTATTTCTATTTTTTACAACTTTTAATTTTACTTCACTACATTCCTAAAGAAAATAATGTTATTTTTACTCCATTCATTTTCTATGAAACCCAAAAGTACTCGTTACATTTTGAATGCTTAGCAGGATGGGAAAATGGTCAAATTCATGCACTTATCAAGAGAACATCCACGGTCATCCCTATTGCCTCTGATCTGGCGGACTCACTAAACACAAATGCTTTGTCTGTAAATGATGTCTGAGCGTTGGAGTGTGCCCCTGGATATCTGTCAATAAAAAAACAAGAAAATGGTGCCATCTGGTTTACCAAATATAAGGAATTTGAAATTATTTATACTTTTACTTTTACTTTCAATACTTAAGTATATTTTAGCAATTACATTTACTTTTGATACTTAAGTATATTTAAACCCAAATACTTTCAGACTTTTACTCAAGTAGTATTTTACTGGGTCACTTTCTCTTTTACTTGAGTAATTTTCTATTAAGGTATGTTAACTTTTACTAAAGTATGACAATTGGGTACTTTTTCCACCACTGGTATGTTGTATGTATAGGCCTTAGGAAAAATAATGCAGGCAACACCTCATACAGTATGTTGTATGTATAGGCCTTAGGAAATATAATGCATTTTATGAGACCTTTTCCCAAGACTTACCGTTGAGTTATTTTATGTCCTTCCACACAGGTGTGCTGTTACTCACACAACAAGTTTCTCTGAACAGCTTCGACCCCCAAGCCATAAGACTGTTGAACAGTTAATCAAATGGCTACCCTGACTATTTGCATTGACACCCTTTTTATTTGCACTGACTCTGTTGCACTGGATCTGTGCACACTCACTGGACTCTACCCACACACTTACACATACTACACTGACACACCAACACACATAGACTACATACGACAACATGCACTCACACACACACACACACACACACACACACACACACACGCACACACACGCACACACACGCACACACACGCATATTGACGCCACACACACAGACACACTTTCACAAACGCTGCTGTTACTCTGTTTATTATTTATCCTGATTGCCTCGTCACTTTTACCCCTACCTACATGTACAGTTGAAGTTGGAAGTTTACATACACTTAGGTTGGAGTCATTAGCCTTCCCTGTAGCTCAGTTGGTAGAGCATGGTGTTTGCAACACCAGGGTTGTGGGTTCGATTCCCACGGGGGGCCAGCACAGGGCAAAAAAAAAAAAAAAAAATGTATGAAATTGTATGAAATGTATGCATTCACTACTGTAAGTTGCTCTGGATAAGAGTGTCTGCTAAAATGTAAAATGTAATTAAAACTCATTTTTCAACTACTCAACAAATTTCTTGTTAACAAACTATAGTTTTGGCAAGTCGGTTAGGACATTGACTTTGTGTATGACACAAGTAATTTTTTCCAACAATTGTTTACAGACAGATTATTTAACTTAGAATTCACTGTATCACAATTCCAGTGGGTCAGAAGTTTACATGCACTGAGTTGACTGTGCCTCTAAACAGCTTGGAAAATTCCAGAAAATAATGTCATGGTTTTAGAAGCTTCTGATAGGCTAACTGACATAATTTGAGTCAATTGGAGGTGCACCTGTGGATGTATTTCAAGGCCTACCTTCAAACTCAGTGCCTCTTTGCTTGACATCATGGGAAAATCAAAAGAAATCAGCCAAGACCTCAGAAAAAAAATTGTAGACCTCCACAAGTCTGGTTCATCCTTGGGAACAATTTCCAAACGCCTGAAGGTACCACATACATCTGTACAAACAATAGTACACAAGTATAAACACCATGGGACCACGCAGCCGTCATACCGCTCAGGAAGGAGAAATGAATGTACTTTGGTGCGAAAAGTATATAGATACAAAAGTATCTATATCCACAGTAAAACGAGTCCTATATCAACATAACCTGAAAGGCCGCTCAGCAAGGAAGAAGCCACTGCTCCAAAACCACCATAAAAAAATCTAGACTACGGTTTGCAACTGCACATGGGGACAAAGATCGTACTTTTGGAGAAATGCCCTCTGGTCTGATGAAACAAAAATAGAACTGTTTGGCCATAATGACCATGGTTATGTTTGGAAGAAAAAGGGGGAGGCTTGCAAGCTGAAGAACACCATCCCAACCGTGAAGCACGGGGGTGGCAGTATCATGTTGTGGGGGTGCTTTGCTGCAGAAGGGACTGGTGCACTTCACAAAATAGATGGCATCATGTGGAAGGAAAATTATGTGGATATATTGAAGCAACATCTCAAGACATCAGTCAGGAAGTTAAAGCTTGGTCGCAAATGGGTCTTCCAAATGGACGATGACCCCAAGCATACTTCCAAAGTTGGCAAAATGGCTTAAGGTCAACAAAGTCAAGGTATTGGAGTGGCCATCACAAGGTCCTGACCTCAATCCCATAGAAAATGTGTGGGCAGAACTTAAAAAGTGTGTGTGAGCAAGGAGGCTTACAAACCTGACTCAGTTACACCAGCTCTGTCAGGAGGAATGGGCCAAAATTCACCCAACTTATTGTGGGAAGCTTGTGGAAGGCTACCCGAAATGTTTGACCTAAGTTAAAACAATTTAAAGGCAATGCTACCAAATACTAATTGAGTGTATGTAAAAGTCTGACCCACTGGGAATGTGATGAAAGAAATAAAAGCTGAAATAAATCATTCTCTCTACTATTATTCTGACATTTCACATTCTTAAAATAAAGTGGTGATCCTAACTGACCTAAGATGGAATTTTTACTAGGATTAAATGTCAGGAATTGTGAAAAACTGAGTTTAAATGTATTTGACTAAGGTGTATGTAAACTTCTGACTTCAACTGTACATACTACCTCAACTACCTCGTACCCCTGCACATTGACTCGGTACTAACTTGTATTCAGTCTCATTATTGCTATTTTATCTTGTTACTATTTCCTTTAAAAAACAAATGCAAATGTGTCTTACTTTTTAACTCTGCATTGTTGTGAAATGGCTCATAAGTAAGGATTTCACAGTAAAGTCTACACCTGTTGTTTTCAGTGCATGTGACAAATACAATGTTATTTGATTCTGTAGCAAATAAATAGGAGCTTGACAAACCTGGCAATGGTTAGTCATTTCCAGCCAGGGACATACATGTATGTTCTGTATTAGGTGGTGCAACAGAGTTTCACTTTCAAACTTGGCACAAGAGAAGCTAAAATTCCTATATTCTTTTAAAAACATGGACCGACGACATCATTGCATCAATGCTGGGTAATAAATTCTGCAGTCAAACATTGCCATTTTGCTACTATTTCTGTTAAGTCTACACATACAATTTGATGCATACCTTGGATATATCCAACCTATGCACCACACAGAACACAGAATGCATTGCAACTGCCTGTGCAAAGCAATGCTGCAAGGTAAACACAGTGTTCTCTCATCTACCCTACTGCAAGTGGTACTGATGCACCAAGTCTGGCACCAACAGGACCCTGAACAGCTTCTACCCCAACACCATAAGACTGGTAAATAGTTAACCAAATAACTACCCAGACTATCTGCATTGACCCCCTTTGAGAGACTGCATTTGACTCATCACATATGCTGCTGCTATTGTTTATTATATTTTTCTGGTCACTTTATCCCTACCTATAAGCACATATCTATCTCAATTACCTTGTGCCCTGCACATCGACGCAAAACGGTACCACATGTATATAGACAAGTTATCATTCATTACTCATTGTTTATGTATTCCTCCTGTTATTATTTTTCTGTTTTTCTCTACATTGTTGGGAAGGGAGCATAAGTAAGCATTTCACTGTTAGTCTACAGCTATTGTTTGCCAAGCATGTGACAAATAACGTTTGATTTTGATTTGAATGTAGCCTTACTTCTGGTGTGCCAAATCGAGGCGTTAAGCGCTGTGCTACTTCAAAGGTGTGTGAATAGCCGGATTCTTATTTGTTACTACTTCCGCCAAACATGCTAAACCAATCAGGTTAGGTTACATAGGTATTGGTGCGCTATATCCCGCCCTCACCTTTGCCAAGCGGCCAATAGGCCAACTCCCCTGGGAGCTTGACTGAAAGTAAGCGGCTGGATCTTACACAGGTAACTCAGAAAAAAATAGCGAGGCAGAAAAAACAATTCTGGGCTTGTCATGGAGTTCGCGTGAAAGACAACAGGGATTTTTTCCCCCAATTTTCTTTACCAGTTAAACCAGTATCTCTGGATAGAACACGCTCAAGTACTTGATCAGGTAGAGTCTTTGGTCGAAATCTCCTTCGTGTCCTCTTGAAAATAATCTTTCTTTCCCCCTATTCGTTTACTTGACTTCAATTGAATTTCCAGACCTTTTGTTTGCTTCTCTTATCACTGGAAAAAGGTGGACCCTCGTGTTATTTTTATTTCATCTTTGCTTTTAATTGTAGTTTTTACCCTTGTGGTCCCTGATGGCTTCGCACAGTGATACTCTGGTGGTGTTCTTTGGGGCAACAGCTGGTGCAAATGGGGGTAAACTGGGTTCGGATGAGAGGGAAATAATTCTCTTGGTGTGGCAAATTGTGGATCTACATGAGAAAAAGGTACGGACTTTCTCACCCGTTGTAAAGGTTTCTTCTGGACTTTTTAGTGTTTTTGTGTCTAAGTAGTGGATTCATGTTTTAATTTGACAGTTGACATATTAATCAACAAAGGTACGCGTTCTGGAATTATTTGTGGGTCACAGTTTTAAAAGAAAAGTGCGCATGGGCCTCAACTAATCCAACCGATATGCTCATGGGTGTGTAGTCTAGACCTGTCAGATTTAACTTCGGTGAAATGCTTTAAATATAGGTTGAAAAAAAGCATACCTTTTTGTTATATGTCAACGCCTTGACATTGGCAACTGTGTGTTGACAATTAACTGCTTTGTTTGACAATTAACTGCTTGTTTGATGGTTTGAGTTCATAAAATTGGCCTGTCACGTTTAGTGCTGACTTGGGAAATTAGTTGCGTTTTCACCAAGCTGTACTCTGTACTTTATAACTTAAATGGGTGGCACATGCCGTGGTGAAACACCGATTCCGTTCACAGGTTGGGAAACTTCAGAGACGTCTTGTGAAGCCCGACTCTTTGGAGTTGACAGACCAGAGTAAAGAGGAGACTGGGCTGTCTGTGGACGAACTCAACAAGGCTGAACCTCTGGACAAAGTTCTGCAGCAGGTGAGACTGATTAGGCTACTGGTGAAGATTCCTGTTCAGGCCCTAAAACATTTTAAGACTCATCTGGAGTCTTGTCCTTTGCTTTCCTGCATTCTCAGACTTAAATATTTTAAAACTGACTCCAAAGAAAAGCTTAAGATGCTGAACAAAGCATTTCATCTCTAATATGATAATAGCTGAACTTTAACTGGCAAAAACAACCATGCAGGATAAGACTGACAGCATTCAAATGGTCTTTGTTGCCATCCACCTGGAGGTAGTTAACAGGATGAAGCTTTAGGTAAATGTCAAGGTGTGTCGATTTTTTTCAACAAATGGAAACCCCTGAAAGGTATCTGACCTTTATAAATTCTTCCACTTGGTTTGGCTGCTGTTTGGCCTATTAAACTCTTTGACAGGCCGTGAGTAGTTGCATCCAAAATGTACCCTATTCCCTATAGTTCACTACTTTTGACCAGAGCCCTATGAGAATAGTGTGCCATTTGGGACCGGCTCAGTGTAGTTGCTGGTTTGAGTAGGCTTGCTTGGCTAAGCAGCGACTGCCGTGGGGTTGAGGGAGGGACGGGGAGGCAAGCAGGTCTAGTCTTGTCCCAGACTGATGCAAGCTGCTGACATCTGGAAGACTGAATGTTTAGCTGGGAATGCAAAGAAATACCCGTCCTGGGTAGAGAGGACAGAGAGAGAGAAAGTGGCCATAGCCCAGCACCTGTTTTCTCAGGCCAGGTAGTTGGGTAGAGAGGACGGAGAGAGAGAAAGTGACCATAGCCCAGCACCTGTTTTCTCAGGCCAGGTAGTTGGGTAGAGAGGACAGAGAGAGAGAAAGTGGCCATAGCCCAGCACCTGTTTTTTCAGGCCAGGTAGTTGGGTAGAGAGGACAGAGAGAGAGAAAGTGGCCATAGCCCAGCACCTGTTTTCTCAGGCCAGGTAGTTGGGTAGAGAGGACAGAGAGAGAGAGAAAGTGGCCATAGCCCAGCACGTTTTCTCAGGCCAGGTAGTTGGGTAGAGAGGACAGACAGAGAGAAAGTGACCATAGCCCAGCACCTGTTTTCTCAGGCCAGGTAGTTGGGTAGAGAGGACGGAGAGAGAGAAAGTGGCCATAGCCCAGCACCTGTTTTCTCAGGCCAGGTAGTTGGGTAGAGAGGACGGAGAGAGAGAAAGTGACCATAGCCCAGCACCTGTTTTCTCAGGCCAGGTAGTTACGGAGAGAGAGAAAGTGGCCATAGCTCAGCACCTGTTTTCTCAGGCCAGGTAGTTGTGAGATAAGGCAGTCTGTTCCTGTTTATGATGATCAGGATGTAAAAGTGTTTTCAGGTTCCACCTCCCCTGACAAAAGAAGGGCTTATGTTGCCAAACGTGTTTCTCAACTGCTCTGTCTGCCTGCAGTGTTGAGTATTTGTATGCACTCTGTAGGTAGGTAGTTACACCAAATCCCATCCCCGCCCCCAGCAGTATTTCAATCATTGAAAACCCCATATTACCAGGCTCTACGTGTGATTTAGGGTTATGATTAGAGACGCTGTCTGACTCAGTGCTGTGGTCCTCTCCCATGCAACAAGCAGCTTTGTTGAAGTGACCAGTCCTTCCTCAACAACAACGTTTTGCAATAAGGCCCCTGAGGTTGACAGTGCTCTTGCTGTTGTGACACAATATAGATTTAGAGTAGATCCGTACCGCAGGATGCTCTCTCACTGCTGATTTCTGAAGTCATCTGTAGTTTGAGTTTCTATACCAGCAAGCTGTCCCAATTCATTTGTTTTGTGAGTCTGTGGACCCTTTAAAGATTAACTAGAACAATCCATTTTTTACTGGCTTACCACTGGCTGCTAGGTCACTTTCTCTTGCCATTGGTCAGGTTTAGTTTATTTATTTGTCTCTATTGATTTAAGCCAGGCAGTCAGTGGAGGAATGGAGATAAAGCTACATTCAGCTAATGTGAGTCATAGGAGAGACTGCCTTTGGGGTTGTAGGAATAGCTAACTAACCTAGCAGAGACCATATCTCAGTGGACCTGTCAATGTCATAAGGCCAGAGTAGCCAAGCCAAGTACGCAGATTTGTTTTCTTTGGTGAAAGATTTATTCAGTCTGAGAAAAATGGAGATAGAGATTAGAACTTGGCTGCACCCTTTCCATTTGGGGGGGGGGGGGGGGACTTAAAATACCTACTGTTCCTTGTGGGCTTGTAGCCTGCCTTCCAATCAGCATATCAACAAGTTTCTCTCCCTAAGATTGAGTTTATAAAAAGTCAGAATCCTGTTGTAGTTTCTCTAACTGTTCTCAGATCAATGGGTTTGTCTTGAAGACATTTGGGGTTTGGACTTATTGAACCCCAGTCAGTCCTAGGCCCTTGCTTATTAGGGCCAGTATTGAGTGTGAAGAGCCTCAGATCAGTGCAGTGATAGTACACATGCTCTGACTTGCTCTGTGCCAGGACCCTGGAGCAAAGTGTGTTCAGCTCTCTGTGCTGCTAAGTCTCTCTCATAGGTGGGGCAGCGTCACCCTGTTCCAGGTTGTGAAGGCACTGGGGCAGGTGCACAGCAGAAGCAGATAATGAAAGATAAAGTGCCAGCAGCAATAAAACACTCCCTCGGTCTTCTCCCTTCCTGCTCTCCAACATCATTGTACCTTGTAGAGAACAAGCCAGAGGATCCTGTACAGAGCCAGGAATGTCAACATCTAATCTCCACAGTCCAGTCATAAAATGACTAAAGTTTGGGACAGTGGTGTGACTGTAACAGGCCTAGCCATGAGTACTGCCTGGTACTCTCTACTCCCTTATCGTGAGCCTCATCACCACCCCTGCTCTACTCCTCTCCATGGGTCCAGCCTCAACACCATGCAAACACACCAGCTATAGCTTATACCACAGAGCAAACACAATGGGGCCAGGTTTAAGGGTAAACTCCTACCTCATACTCGCCCATGGCACAGTGCAGCAGAGAACCACCCACCCTCCCAATGGGGAAAATGAAACCAATGGTAATCAATGAATGGTTTGGCTGGCCAGGTCAGGTATATTACAGTGACCGTCTATGCACGTTCTCATTTGTTGCATGTTGACATTTCCTATTCTGGCAGCCTTGCTGCTAGTGTTGGCATATTTATCAATACCTGTTTCCTTTGTTAGGCCTGTCCTGTTGGACATGTTTGCTCTAATAGTATGCTGTTTTGGCAGAGAAGATAGAGTAAAGGGTGTGTCGCTTAGTTCCTTGAAACCATTTGTTTCTATTCCTAATCCTGCTGGTTGTACAAGGTGAGGCTGCATAGATGTGAAAACAGCCATGAGCTAACAAACACCACACCTCACCCACCATGCATTAGTCTGAACACAACTACCTTCACATCCTGGTCTGTTCCTGCTTGTACATGTGTGTAGAGGGTTCTTGGTAACTAAACAAATGTGATAGATATTTGCATGTCAGTGTCTGAGGTGACAGAAGAATGTTTAATAATCGATGGCTTCTGAGAATGCTGTTCTACCCACCGAAACAGAGGAATAATTTTGATTTCCACAGCGCCACAACTTGTTTGGTCTGTTTTGTTCCTCTCTTTGTCACATACTCAACTGTGTCGGTCGAGACTTTCCTTGACTAATATTTGTCCTATTATCTATGGGACTACTTAAATGACTGGGTTCTATACCATAGATGTTACAAGATACATTAGTGTCTGTTGATACCCCTATGACATACACTGTGTATCATCTGTCATGGCTCCCAGATAGTGACTCATTGACCTCTGGATCCTTGGCAGCCAGTCTTTTCAGAGAAAGCCAGTCAGTAGTCTTAGGGGCCTACAGTGAGGGGGGAAAAGGTATTTGATCCCCTGCTGATTTTGTACGCACCAACTGTTGTCACCTTCTCACCAAGCTGCTTGGCGATGGTCTTGTAGCCCATTCCAGCCTTGTGTAGGTCTACAATCTTGTCCCTGACATCCTTGGAGAGCTCTTTGGTCTTGGCCATGGTGGAGAGTTTGGAATCTGATTGATTGCTTCTGTGGACAGGTGTCTTTTATACAGGTAACAAGCTGAGATTAGAGGCACTCCCTTTAAGAGTGTGCTCCTAATCTCAGCTCGTTACCTGTATAAAAGACACCTGGGAGCCAGAAATCTTTCTGATTGAGAGGGGTCAAATACTTATTTCCCTCATTTAAAATGCAAATCAATTTATAACGTTTTTGACATGTGTTTTTCTGGATTTTTTGTTGTTATTCTGTCTGTCACTGTTCAAATAAACCTACCATTAAAATTATAGACTGATCATTTCTTTGTCAGTGGGCAAACGTACAAAATCAGCAAGGGATCAAATACTTTTTTCCCTCACTGTATCTGACCGGCCCATCATAGCCAATGAGCTTCCTGTGTATCAGTCCTTCCCTAACCCAGATGTTATCACAGCATGGGGAAATGTAGCGTACCAGGCCCTGAAGTGGCATGGGATCCCACAGCTCCACGTGGCAAGACAGACCTGTCCAACAATAACCCAGCATCCTGGTCCCGGTCACCACGAGGACTCAAACATCTCATCCCTTTTAGGGTGTGATAGGTTCAGGATAGCTGTAGACAATAGATGCAATGAAGGGTTCAACAAAACTCTCTTTTGTAGTCTCAATACAATGAATATGATGGTATAGGGGGCCTAGTGTTTTATCCAGTGTGATGGTGTTTGTGGGTAACGGCAAGTGAGTTGAAATAAGAGCCCCTCATTAACATAATTATTTCCCTCAAGTTGAACTCACGGGTGGTGCAGCGGGCTAAGGCACTGCATCTCAGTGCAAGAGGTGTCACTACAGTCCCTGGTTCGAATCCAGGCTGTATCACATTCGGCCATGATTGGCAGTCCCATAGGGCGGCGCATAATTGACCCAGCGTCGTCCGGGTTTGGCCGGGGTAGGCCGCCATTGTAAAAAAATAATTTGTTCTGAACTGACTTGCCTAGTTAAATAAATCTCCTTGTGTAGATTAGTGAGAGCCTGACGGGGGGGTCATGTTCAGTAGGGCGAAGACCTTTTGAAATTGGGAGGTACCGTTTGAACTTGACCAATGGGGACACAGATTTAAGCTTTCCGTTGCAAATCATTTTCCTACGGTGTGCCCTACTGAACAGCACCCATGGCTCCTCTCTCGGGCAGTTGAGTCGCCAGCTGTTGAGAGGTCATATATATCTCTCTCTCTCCTGGCTCTCTGTGAAGAATGCTCTAACATGCACCAACACACACTCTTAATGTCTGGAGGCTGGATGTCGTATGTGCGCATGTGAAATTAGCGTCACTAAAGACCATTAGATCTTCTGGACAGATAACGTGATAAGTAGTAGCTAAACAAACCACAAATTGGTGAATAGTTTATTAGAAATGGAAAGAGTATTCGAGAAGTGTTGCCTATTTGATGTGGGCTAAATTGAGCCATTTTTTTTACTTTCAGTATCAGTCCGTCAAGGGAAATCTAGTTTTCTTTCTAACAAAGACACAACATCCTGAAATATATGTAGATATATCAGAATTCATAAAAACTGTTTTGAGAACACAACTTGTCCAAAAAGTGGTTTCTTGGCATAACTTAAATTGAGCCACGGAACAGGGTATGTTAAGCCACCTACACATTTTTGAACTGAATGAGGTATTACCACTACCTTTTTTAAAACCATGCCCATCTTTATTTCCTCAACACAATCAAACTAGCTTTTTTGTCTTTTAACACAGGCTTAACACCTAACAAACACTTGAGCTCATAGACTGGAGCTCTCTGTTAAGGGTGTCAGTTATTTATTTTAATGTCGCAGCCGATGTATATACTGTTGCGTTGTCAGCGTACATAGACACACATGCTTTATTAAAGGTCCCTGGAATATCATTAGTGAAAACAACAATGGCCTAAGCCAGCTGCCTTGCGGTACACCACACTCAACCAAATTTGTTATAGAGGCTTCCGTGCTGGGTTTAGGACCTCATATTGAAGCGTATAGAGACCCCAACTGATGTATAGAACAATCTTAAAATTACCTACTGTGGTTTAGACACAAGCATAATGAAACCTCTTAGCACAATACATTAATTTGACTTGGTGAAAATATATTTTTTGAACCTAACTTGCTTACCACTTTTTCCATGTGGTTTCTTCCTTCACAGACTCAATCAAATGATGACCTCTTCCTCAATATTTGATCAGATGATACATTTTGTGTATGGTTTCCTAGAAACAAGGGTGGCTCAACTTACCCCACTCTCCCCCAATAGACAGGACACCAAAACTATATCCTCAAAGAAGAAAGCCAGCCTAGCTAGAAATACAATTGGCAGCACTAACTGGCGAATTGGAGAGGTCAATTTGTTGGTTGAGGTGATGGTGCGATGTTATGTCTGACTGTTAAGACACCAGTAAAGTTTACACAACACTAGTAATGGGCCACATTAAATGCAATGATTATTACTAAACACAGACCTATTTGGGAGTCCCTGCTGTGGGGCTTGGTAAGTGTTTATAGGGGCTAGTGATTGGCAAACATTGTTTTATAGAAAGCGAAGCAGCGGCTGGTTTCTTTGGCTGGGGTTGGTTGTTTTCACCTTTCCTGTCTGGTTGTGACTGTTGGTCTAACTGCTAAGTGAAATCCTCCTTGTTCCAGGTGCTGATTAGCACCGCAATCCTTCTTGTCTGCTTCCTTGCTATGAAAACACCTGAAGAAAAAAAAATATTCACACCTGTCAATCTCAGGATGCCTCCCTACCTGTTCTTCCTCCAGAAAACACAAACCTACCTGTTCAGGGAACTTGTTCGTACCAGTAGGCTTATTTAAAGACTTGGCCTATTTAAAGTGTTAAAGGTTAGAAACACTGTGCTAATTCTTATGGGATAGAACACCCTGAGCACTATTATTTTAAAACAAACCAAGCATAAAAACCTTTGTAGTTTGCTGCAGCAGAGCATAATTAATCAGTACTGTGTTACTCTGTGGTTTTTCAGAGGTGACATTGGCACTCCCATGTTTGTCTGCTGGGCACAAGTGGTTTACACTGAATCTTTAAAAGACCATAGGGAGCTACTTGGCTGATAACCAACAAAGTAAAGTCATACTTTTAGTTTTGTTGTGTGTGTGTGACTCATTGTATGTTCTCACGATAACTCTCCTCTTGTATCTTTCTTCATTCTCTCCCTACAGTTCCAGCAGTCCGTCTCAGCGGAGTTGAAGGCTCTGGGCAGAAGCTCCTACACACTGTGTGTCGACGGGCCCCTCATCATACGACAGGCCCTTCACCCTGAGGCCTCCAGGAAGGTATTGAGTGGCCCTTGATCTTGTAACCTACAATTTAGGGAAAATGTAGCAATTTTGATAGAAAATATAATTGCCCTTATTTTACTGACCTCGTTAGGGGAATTTCCACCACATATACAATTGAAGTCGGAAGTTTTTTTTTCAACCACTCCACAAATTTCTTGATAACAAACTATAGTTTTGGCAAGTCAGTTAGGACATCTACTTTTATGCATGACACAAGTCATTTTTACAACAATTGTTTACAGACAGATTATTTCACTTGTAATTCACTATCACAATTCCAGTGGGTCAGAAGTTTACATATACTAAGTTGACTGTGCCTTTAAACATCTTGGAAAATTTCTGAAAATTATGTCATGGCTTTAGGAGGTTCTGATGGGCTAATTGACATCATTTGAGTCAACTGGTGGTGTACCTGTGGATGTATTTCAAGGCCTACCGTCAAACGTAGTGCCTCTTTGCTTGACATCATGGGAAAATCAAAAGAAATCAGCCAAGATGTCAGAAAAAGAAATTGTAGACCTTCAAGTCTGGTTCATCCTTGGGAGCAATTTCCAAATGCCTGAAGGTACCACATTCATCTGTACAAACAATAGTACGCAAGTATAAACATCATGGGACCACGCAGCCGTCATACTGCTCAGGAAGGAGACGCGTTCTGTCTCCTAGAGATGAACGTACTTTGGTGCGAAAAGTGCAAATCAATCCCAGAACAACAGCAAAGGACCTTGTGAAGATGCTGGAGGAAACAGGTACAAAAGTATCTATATCCACAGTTAAACGAGTCCTATATCGACATAACCTGAAAGGCTGCTCAGCAAGGAAGAAGCCACTGCTCCAAAACCACCGTAAAACAGCCAGACGACAGTTTGCAACTGCACATGGGACAAAGATCATTCTATTTGGAGAAATATCCTGCGCAATGATGAAAGAAAAATAGAACTGTTTGGCCATAATAACCATCGTTATGTTTGGAGGAAGCTTGCAAGCCGAAGAACACCATCCCAACCGTGGAGCACGGGGGTGGCAGCATCATGTTGTGGGGGTGCTTTGCTGCAGAAGAGACTGGTACACTTCACAAAATAGATGTCATCATGAGGAAGGACAATTATGTGGATATATTGAAGCAGCGTCTCAAGACATCAGTCAGGAAGTTCAAGCTTGGTCGCAAATGGGTCTTCCAAGTGGACAATGACCCCAAGTATACTTCCAAAGTTGTGGCAAAATGGCTTAAGGACAACAAAGTCAAGGTATTGGAGTGGCCATCACAAAGCCCTGACCTCAATCCCATAGAAAATGAGTGGGCAGAAATGAAAAAGCGTATGCGAGCAAGGACGCCTACAAGCCTGACTCAGTTACACCAGCTCTGTCAGGAGGAATGGGCCAAAATTCACCCAACTTATTGTGGGAAGCTTGTGGAAGGCTACTCAAAATGTTTTACCCAAGTTAAATAATTTAAAGACAATGCTACCAAATACTAATTGAGTGTATGTAAACTTCTGACCCACTGGGAATGTGATGAAAGAAATAAAAGCTGAAGTAAATCATTCTCTCTCCTATTATTCTGACATTTCACATTCTTAAAATAAAGTGGTGATCCTAACTGACCTAAGATGGAATTTTTACCAGAATTAAATGTCAGGAATTGTGAAACTGAGTTTAAATGTATTTGGCTAAGGTGTATGTAAACTTCTGACTTCAACTGTACATGCATACACACACACACACACACTACCGTTCAAAAGTTTGGGGTATCTTAAATTTCCTTGTTTTTGAAAGAAAAGCGCAATTTTTTTTTCTTGTCGAATTTTGTCTATAAACATCAAATTGATCAGAAATGCAGTGTAGACATTCTTTATGTTGTAAATGACTATTGTAGCTGGAAACGGCTGATGGGGGGGAAAAAAAGGAATATCTTCTTAGGCGTACAGAGGCCCATTATCAGCAACCATCACTCCTGTGTTCCAATGGCACATTGTGTTAGCCTTTAAAAATTATAAACTTGGGTTAGCTAATTTGATCATTAGAAAACCCTTTTGCCATTATGTTTGCACAGCTGAAAACTGTTGTCTTGATTAAAGAAGCAATAAAACTGGCCTTCTTTAGACTTGAGTATCTGGAGCATCAGCATTTGTGGGTTCGATGACGGGCTCAAATGGCCAGAAACGAAGAACTTTCTTCTGAAACTCATCAGTTTCTTGGCAATTTCTCGCATAGAATAGCCTTCCTTTCTCAGAAAAAGAATATACTGAAGATCTCGTACAACGCTGTGTACTACTCCCTTGACAGAATAGCACAAACTGGCTCTAACCAGAATAGAAAAAGTGGGAGGCCCCGGTGCACAACTGAGCAAGAGGACAAGTGCATTAGTGTCTAGTTTGAGAAACAGCCATTTCCAGCTACAATAGTCATTTACAACGTTAATAATGTCTACACTGTATTTCTGCTAAATGTGTTATTTTACTGGACAAAAGAAATTCTTTCAAGTACACAGACATTTCTAAGTGACCCCAAACTTTTGAGAATATATATATATATTTAATTATTTTTTTTTAATTTTTTTTTTTTATATCAGTCTCTTGGACTTTGTTCAGGTGAAGTAGGCACAATGCTATAATTCATTCCAGAAAATAAGTCTTTGGTATTTGTTTGTGTATGTTCTTTACATTTGACCTTTTTAGCCACATGTGTAAATTGTAATTCCTGGGTCACAGTTAGTAGTATTTCTCCTGTGCTTGTGTTGAGCAGTAAAGTTATATTCTGCCCAGGAATGCTAGCTATCCACACAATCATCCGGAGATTGCGTCATGTCCTCTTTTTTTCCGCTTTATCTCATTCCCTCTTTGTTCACTTCTTTATGCCACCTATTCCTGGCTCCCTCCTTCATTGCATCACTCCTATTATCCCTTCTTTTCATGAGGTCTGTCTACAGAGCACGCTACTATTCAGTGAATGTTGAATGGACTAATGACTGACCTACCTGTTGTGTGTCTGTGTTTCAGAACCTGGTCCTGCCAGAGTGTTTCTACTCCTTTGTGGATGTAAGGAAAGAGTTTCACAAATGTTGTCCCAATGCTGGACAGGTCCAGGACCTAACACTGCCCTATATCCTAGAATGTAAGTTGGAGTTAGATGAAATGTAATTTCAGTCAACACTTTTGATGTTCCTAGTACTTATATAAATGACTGATAAAACATCCTTACATGTGTGTAGATGTGTGCATCCCAGAACTTCCCCTGTCAGAGCAGGTGATGGGGCTGAAGGAGGTGAGGTGTATGGTCCAGCTCTGCCTGCACATCCTGGCTGAGCCATACAGTAAGTCTATACATCTCTCTCCTCTTTTGCTGTCGCATTTTCCCCCGCTCTCTGTCTGTGCCAGTCCCACCTGGCCACCCCACAGCCCTGTCAATCTCTCTACGCTAGGTGGCTAACAGGAATGCTGCTGAAGTTGCAGGCTGGCAGGCCAGACCTGTTGAGCATGAAACAACCTGGCAGCGTGGAGCAACACTTAAAAACAACATTTGTTGTATTGTTCAATCTGAATATAAGTGAAGTCGATTGGCTTCTGTTGGCGGATCCAATGTCAAGTCTAATGTGAAGTTATTATCAGTATGGTCCTTTTGATTGTAAATGTGGGGAGAAGTTTGATCCATATTGTAAATTAGTGTTTGAATCTCTTGCAGACCACAAATTCTCATGCTTTGAAGCTGTGAAGTACAAGCTTGAATCGGGAGCATGGTATGTATATTCTCAGTGCATCGACTCCATGTTACCTCACTCAACCATGAGGTTGTGTGGCCACGTCTCTATACTAAACCTGTTGTTTAGTGTTTTACTGTAGTTGAAGCCTAACCAACCGTCCCTCCCATGTTCAGAGCCAGGCTCGCAGCATTGATTACAGCAACAAGGGAAACCACAAGCGTGTCATTAAACCACTCCAACTTTGCCATTAAGTACTTAACTGGCTATCCAATAGCACCACACAAATCCCGCTACGGTGTCCAATACCCATTGCCCTGACAACCCCTAGCATGTGTGTTTCCGTGTTAGAGTAGTGTGAAGTAGACGGTTAAACTGCACAAGTCCCAGTTTTTACCATGTCTCTCTCTGACGAAGACAACTTACTGAAACACTTTGGTTTTGAACAATATAGAAGTACTATTCAAGTCCATTTATATTGTCTTAAAGAGTTTCTGAACATTACCTTCTCTGTCTCATGCAGCATTGAGTTTAGTGTGTAGCTGTTAAACACCATTCCCCATGTTGACTGTGCCCCCCTGGTTTGTCCCCTGCAGCAGTAAGACCGAACCAATGGACAGTGAGACAGTGATCAGAGCCAGGGGGTTGCCATGGCAATCCTCTGACCAGGACATCGCCCGCTTCTTCAAGGGCCTCAACATCGCCAAGTATGTTACTAAAACATGACTGTGTGTGTGTCATGTGATTAAGCCACGGTTCCACTGAGAATTGGCGACTAATACCCACAGGAAGTTGTACCTACAGCTTCGTCTCCATAGAGGGTCCAATTGTTCTGATCTTTCCTCCAACCTCTCCCTGTGTATTTCTAGGGGTGGTGTGGCCCTCTGTCTGAACACCCAGGGCAGGAGGAACGGCGAAGCCCTGGTTCGGTTCATCAACCAGGAGCACAGAGACCTGGCCCTGGAGAGACACAAACACCACATGGGTAGCAGATACATTGAGGTCAGCATCCGTATAACACAGCAGCCCCTACATCTAACACAGCCATACTAATGCTGTTGCATCACTTATGGATCCAATACCGTTACAGCATCAGCTATACAGCCAATACTGTTAGAGGAAAAAACAGTCATGCTTTCCAACTGTAGCACAATGCATGTTGCGTTGGTCAGATGAAAGGTCGTTTAGAGTTGCTAAAAGTCTCCTCTCATCCTCACAGGTATACAAAGCCACAGGAGAGGAATTCCTCAAGATCGCTGGAGGTCAGATTTCAGACTTTCTTCCCCCCTTCCCTCCCTTCCCTTGACTAGAGGGACTCTCCCTGTTCCTCTGCCCTGTACTGCTCCGGTTCTCTGGCTTATCCTGGGGGAATGAAAGGTGCTTTGTGAGCTTCACCCCTCAGAGGCTAGTTGGAGGAAGGTAACTTTACCCCTGGCCAACAGTGTCTCACCTCATCCTCCCGGCGGCCAGTGAAAGGCCCAGCTCAGCGCCATACAAAGGGGGGTGTGAAGAGACAAAGAGCAGAGCTGATACAGGAGAGCGTGCAGGGGGGAGACTAGTGTCTGTCTGGACTCTAGCCAGACGATTGGAGATCAATAATATCTGTCAAGACATTGGACTTTCAGCAGATACTGTGTGCCCTAGACTCTGACTCACTGCTCTTGTTTTAATGTCTACTCTTGTATTTTAAAGTGATGTAATGTGTTTTATCATTTTATTTATTAGTGGCAATAAGCAACAATAATTTGCATGTTAAAGGGACCAAGTAATTAGCTAAAGGTCTTACTTCTCACTTATAGTTAACTCTGTTTCCTCTCCCTCTGTGTGACTGTAGGCACGTCCAACGAAGTGGCCCAGTTCCTGTCCAAGGAGAACCAGGTGATCATCAGGATGAGGGGTCTTCCCTTCACCGCCTCTCCCCAGGACGTGTTGACCTTCCTGGGGGCCGACAGCCCCGCGACGGACGCCAGCGACGGCCTACTCTTCGTAAAGTACCCTGACGGGCGGCCCACAGGCGACGCCTTCGTCCTGTTCTCCTGTGAGGAGTACGCTCTGAACGCCCTGAAGAAACACAAGCAGATCCTGGGCAAAAGATACATTGAGCTGTTCAGAAGCACTGCAGCGGAGGTCCAACAGGTAAAGCACAGCACAGTCACTGTTTATAGGTGTAGTAGACAGTCACTGAGGTAGAGCTGTTCAGACGCACTGCTGAGGTACAACAGGTACAGTGTAGTAGAATGTAGAGCTGTTCAGAAGCACTGCTGAGGTCCAACAGGTACAGTGTAGTAGAATGTAGAGCTGTTCAGAAGCACTGCTGAGGTCCAACAGGTACAGTGTAGTAGAATGTAGAGCTGTTCAGAAGCACTGCAGGTGAGGTGCAACAGGAATGGCATCTAGGATCTCAATGGGGTTTCTTTACTACTTAACCTACTATCAGAGATGCATCAAGCTATTCACTTGTACTGCAGCCAAGGTGCAACAGTTATATTATAGTAGACAGTCACTGTGAGGTAGATGCATAGAGCGTTTTAAAGTACAGGTCCAACAGGTACAGTGTTCTAGGCACTGCCTGTCACTTGAGATAATTTCTTTGGAAAGGAGGACTACTGGAGATGAACCTCTTTCTCCATATTTAACCAGTTCTCTTAATTTGTTGTGCAATGACTTGTCTTTACAGTGTAAGACATGACTAAAGTTGAAGGGCTATACGTGACCCAGCATAGAATGTGGTCCCCATGAGTCAGTTGGCTGGAGGATGGTGCTCATGTCGTGACACCAGAGTTGTTTGTTTGACTATTAGATCAAAGCCTCTAGTAAATGACCGTCAACATGACTCAAAAACACAGAGAAACACAGCAATATAATGAAGTCAGTGCCGACTTTGTCGTCTGACCTTTTGACCTCTGCCCTCTGTTAGGTCCTGAACCGTTACATGTCCACCCCTCTGATCTCCACGCTGCCCTCCTCTTCCATGGTCCCCATGCCGGTCTTGGCCACGCCCCCCTACCTGGCGACTGGCAGCACGCGGGACTGTGTCCGTCTGCGAGGTCTACCCTACACCGCTGCTATAGAGGATATACTGGAGTTCATGGGAGAACACACTATTGATATTAAACCACATGGAGTTCATATGGTGCTCAACCAACAGGTACTGGTACACACACATGCCATGGTACTTTCAGCCGTCTTATATTAAATACTTAGTGTAGATGAAGTGATGGGTACAAGCCGAGGATTCGGAAGCAGCTCTACACTATTGAGATGCGACCAAAGTTCCCACCCTAACCCTTCCATCAGAGCATCATTCTGATCTCTAACCTCCCTCTCCTCTCCAGGGTCGTCCCTCAGGTGACGCCTTCATTCAGATGAGGTCAGCTGACAGGGCGTTCATGGTGGCCCAGAAGTGCCACAAGAAGATGATGAAGGACCGCTATGTGGAGGTGTTCCAGTGTTCTACTGAGGAGATGAGCTTCGTCCTGATGGGAGGAACACTCAACCGCAGCGGCCTGTCCCCTCCACCCTGCAAACTACCCTGTAAGTCCATAATAGACCTAGCTGAATCACTGCGTGTCCCATTGATGTTTCAGAACATATCACATAAACAGGAGAATATGTAGCAAGGACAACAGGACAGTGGAAGTAGCTTTCAGAAATGCTTGTTTATTATTAAAACGGACATGTTTCAGTCAGGGTTATGCCTTTTAATGGTTTGATCAGGGAACATATTACACAGGCAGGGTTAGCTGTAGTAATAATGCTCTCCATATTAGTTGTATAATGTAGGGGGATGTAACACACCCATTAACTCTGAAGGGTTTGTTTGCATACACATGGTTAAAGTGGGTGTGTCTATCTATCCCAGTGTACTTTGTTCTATTACTGCCCTGTTGCTATAGAGATTAGATTCCTGCTTATATCACTAGAAGGCAGTGCACACTCTTGGTGTGGCTATTGGCTGTTGTGAATTCTGATGGCCACACTTTGAGAGCAGTTGTTCAAATGGCTGTTTCTGTTTGCTGTTGACTTTTTCCCCCATTTATTCAACCTCATGTTTGACAACTGTAATCTCACTGGCTTGACCTGGAGTTATGGCAGTCACTCACTCGGGTTGCCAGGTTGGTATCAGAGTGTACCTGGGAACGCTCATTCCCACAAGGTCACTCGGCGCCTTCAGCCCAACAAGGTAACTTGAGTTGCCAGATTGGTTTGGGGAGTGTACCTGCAAACCCACCCTCAGCCCACAAGGTCATCTGACTGTGTTTTGTGGCAATGTGGGAACAGACCCATACAGCCTGTGTGTGTGTGTAAATACACTACCTCCCTCCGTCCCTCACTGTGTTTATGTTGTAGGGTTAGGGTAACACCAAGGACAGAACTGGAGCAACTTTCTGAGTAGAATACTACATTGAGGCTTTTATGTGACTAACATATACAGTCTTATCAATCATATGAAAAACTAGAGTATTTCCAAGCCACCATGCTTCTGCATAGCTTGCTCTTTGGGGTTTTAGGCTGGCTTTCTGTATAAGCACTTAGTGACAGCTACTTATGTAAAAAGGCCTTTATACATACATTTGATTGATGTTGTATGCTGCTGGGAGCTGTGTGATGGTTCAGCGTGATGTTTGATGTGCAGGCTTAGGCATGATGGTGTAATATTATTGAGGTTATGATAAGGATCCAATGTTCCTGTGTAGTTGTATGTTACTGTATCTGAGATTCTGAACTTCGCTCTCTGTCCTCTCCCCAGGTCTGGCTCCTCCAGCCTATGCTGCGTTTCCTTCTCCTGCCATGCTCTCTGAGGCTGCTCTGTACCAGCCCCCCCTACTGGCCACCCCCAGAACACCCCAGCCCCCACTCAGCCCCCACCCCACCCTGGCCTACTACCCCCCACAGCACCACCCTGCACAGCTCTACATGAACATGAACATGAACTACACTGCATACTACCCCAGGTTAGTGTGAACTACACTGCATACTAACCCAGGTTAGTGTGAACTACACACAACCATTTCCCTCTAGGGTTTTGTCAATATGAACTGTACATCCTCTTTTGTCATGTATGTATGTATGTATGTATGTATGTATGTATGTATGTATGTATGTATGTATGCAGTTCAAAGTGCCATGTTGGGTATTGATTTTAACACTGGAACATCTTCTGAATAATGTACACTTGCTTCCAAAGAAAGAAAAATGAATGTTTCTCTCTCGCTCTAGCCCCCCAGTCTCTCCCTCCACGATGAGCTACTTTGCGTCTCCTCCAGGGTCAGTAGCGTTAGCAGCCCAGCAGCCCCATGCCCAAGGCCACATTGCCTCTCCCATGATGCCCCAGCACAGCGCTCTAGTTAGGATGCAGGGTCTGCCCTACAACGCCGGGGTCAAAGACATCCTCAGCTTCTTCCAGGGATACCAGGTCAGAACCTCCAATATGACCCCCACTACTAACCTCTCCTTTTCCCTCCATAGTCCCCTAAAACAGTCCCTCCCTCCCTCTACCCTAGTCTCCTTAGTTCCAGTCTCCCCAGTCCCGCTCCTCAAACTCCATTGCAGTTTAATGTGTCTTGGTTGATTTCTTTGCCATTCTTTTTTTGTGTATTGTCCCTTTCATATACAAAGATCCCACAATTTTACCATGCCAGCTTTTTTATAGGGGGTAAAACATGGCAAATTAAAAGCCACCTAAGACCCAGTCATGATTCCTGCATGTTCAGACGCTGTAACCAAAATATAGGTATTGGGTCTGTGTGATTGGTTCTCTGCTTTTTTTCAGGTAAATTCATGAACACTTCCATTGTTTTAACACCTCCCTAATTTGAAATGCAAACAGCCCTTATGGTTTAACAACATCCCTCCCAATTTGCCAGTTACTCCTTTTATACAGGTCAGTGAGTATACCTGCAAACGAGTTGGAAATAAGGGGCTGTTTTGAAAGGGGCTCATATAAACATTGCCTTGTGTATGGTACCTGTAAAAATACATCTTCTGTCTGATGTGGGTATATGTTTGTGCCTGTGTGACCGACGGTAGCAAAGCAGGATGTTCTGCTAGTTTTACAGGGTTTAGGAGCTGTCGGTTAGAGTCCTGCATCTGGTCAGCTCCCAGCGGTTGACCTGCAAAATAAATCAGCTAGCGGGTGCAATGAAAAAGTTATTTCAACCCATGGTTCGGCTCGTGGTTCAGAACAATTATTTTGCGGGTCGGAAGCAATTTAAATCAAGATATTTTTTTTACAAACCCTGGAGCTTATTATGTTGCGAATTCCATTCTGTGAGTGCTGAGGCAGACATGTAGGCTACCAGTCATGCACGCAGTGGATCAGTGAACTAACTGTTCATTGTGTGGTGCTGAAACTTGTGTTTTATCCCCCCACGTGAATATGTTGCCAAGTGTACTTTTCCTGGCTAGCCTAGCTCACGTGAAAATGGCTAACGTAGGCCTAACCGGAGAAATAAAAGAACGGTTATGAAATACACCAAAAAGTTCAAATCAATCCCAGAACAACAGCAAAGGACCTTGTGAAGATGCTGGAGGGAACAGGTACAAAAGTATATATAATCACAGTAAAATGAGTCCTATATCGACATAACCTGAAAGACCGCTCAGTCATTGTTGACAAGGATAACAACCCGGTAGATGGAGTGGCTACACAGCCAGCAAAACTTGCAAGCAGGTATTTGTTTAAGGTGGGCCAATTCAGTTTATTTTCAGTTAATTATTACGTTAATTCAGGCTTTCATTCATTTGGACCATACGCAGGCCATATCAAGTTTAAACCGGTGCGCTGGTTAAAGTTTGAGTAGGCTATAGCCTAAGTGTATTATTGCAGCCTATATTTGATTCTTGGAATTAAGTTTCAATTCAACGATTTGATTATCTAAACAATATTGAATGTCAAGGTTTTCTCAGCTATAGGCAATTCTATGCAGGTGGATCAGGTTGAGGAGAAAAATCATTCGTCAGATAGGGCTCTGAATTGGTTTGGGGCGGGTGTGGCTCCAGAACTGACCCGTGTAGGACTCTCCTGTCTGTACAGTGTATGACTTGTGTTACATAAAATGTTATTGGTCGCGTACACAATTTGCAGATGCTATGACGGGTGCAGTGAAATGCTTATGTTTCTAGCTACAAAACAATACACACAAATGAAGAAATACCTAGACAAACTGCCAAATCCTTCTTATTCATTAATAGCATATTTGTATAATTCCCCCACCTCATGACAAAACCAGCTTTATGTTTAACTACAATCCTGTAGGCAAACCCATCATTCAGAATTGAACAGTCAGTGTGCTCATATATTAGCTACCAGAATGCTTTACTGCAACACAAACCATGGTTCAGCACTGCAGCATATTCAATAAGGGACATGTGCACTTGTGCTCTCCCCTTTTCTTGCTTCTCCCTCATTGGCTGACTGGCTGAGTAGGTGGAGTGAGTCTACAGAGGAGGTATGAACTCTCACAGTACTGTGACTGACTGGGCTGGTTGGGCAGGTGTATTAGGTGTTCTAGCCTGAGGATACAGGGATGGGACTGAGGTGTTTTGGTTAAAGTTTTGGGTCTCTTTGTGCTCTTAAAGGTTTGTTTAGAAAAGTTTCTGCTGGTTTTTAATGTCGCGTGTGTGTTTTCCTCGGGGCTAACTCTACGCTCCCAGCATGTGAGAACACCTGACCAGTTACTGTAGGGCGTTACAGTCCTACACACCGTGTGTGTATATGCTAAAGAGAGTGTTGCTGAGTTCAGTCCTGACTCTTGGCTAAACCACTGTAATCTCATCCTGACTGGTTATCCCCTGGTTTCTGGATCAGTTAGAAACGTGTTGTGCTGTCTCTGACTGAGCACTCAGTTTGGGTGAGAAACAGTTCCGAGTGGTGGATTGGTGTCTTACATTACACTTGTAGTGTATGCATGTACAGTTGAAGTCGCAAGTTTACATACACTTAGGTTGGAGTCATTAAAAACTTGTTTTTCAACCACTCCACAAATTTCTTGTTAACAAACTATAGTTTTGGCAAGTCGGTTAGGACATCTACTTTGTGCATGACACAAGTAATTTTTCCAACCATTGTTTACAGACAGATTAATTCACTGTATCACAATTCCAATGGGTCAGAAGTTTACATACACTAAGTTGATTGTCCCTTTAAACAGCTTGGAAAATTCCAGAAAATTATGTCATGGCTTCTGATAGGCTAAGTGACGTCAATTGGAGGTGTACCTATGGATGTATTTCAAGGCCTACCTTCAAACTCAGTGCCTCTTTGCTTGACATCATGTGAAAATCTAAAGAAATCAGCCAAGACCTCAGAAAGAAAATTGTAGACTTCCACAAGTCTGGTTCATCCTTGGGAACAATTTCCAAACACCTGAAGGTACCACATTCATCTGTACAAACAATAGTACACAAGTATAAACAACATGGGACCACGCAGCCGTCATACCACTCAGGAAGGAGACGCGTTCTGTCTCCTAGAGATGAACGTACTTTGGTGTGCAAAGTGCAAATCAATCCCAGAACAACAGCAAAGGACCTTGTGAAGATGCTGGAGGGAACAGGTACAAAAGTATCTATATCCACAGTAAAATGTGTCCTATATCGACATAACCTGAAAGGCCGCTCAGCAAGGAAGAAGCCACTGCTCCAAAGCCGCCATAAAAAGCCAGACTACGGTTTGCAACTGCACATGGGGACAAAGATTGTACTTTTTGGAGAAATGTCCTCTGGTCTGATGAAACAAAAATAGAACTGTTTGTCCATAATGACCATCGTTATGTTTGGAGGAAATAGGGGGAGGCTTGCATGCCCAAGAACACCATCCCAACCGTGAAGCACAGGGGTGGCAGTATCATGTTGTGGGGGTGCTTTGCTGCAGGAGGGACTGGTGCACTTCACAAAATAGATGCCATCATGAGGAGAGGAAAATTATGTGGACATATATTGAAGCAACATCTCAAGACATCAGTCAGGAAGTTAAAGCTTCGTCGCAAATCGGTCTTCCGAATGACCCCAAGCATACTTCCAAAGTTGTGGCAAAATGGCTTAAGGACGACAAAGTCAAGGTTTTGGAGTGGCCGTCACAAAGCCCTGACCTCAAGAACATTTGTGGGCAGAACTTAAAGTGTGTGCGAGCAAGGAGGCCTACAAACCTGACTCAGTTACACCAGCTCTGTCAGGAGGAATGGGCCAAAATTCACCCAACTTATTGTGGAAGGCTACCTGAAATGTTTGACCTAATTTAAAGACAATGCTACTAAATAGTAATTGAGTGTATGTAAACTTCTGACCCTCTGGGAATGTGATGAAAGAAACACAAGCTGAAATAAATAATTCTCTCTCCTATTATTCTGACATTTCACATTCTTAAAATAAAGTGGTGATCCTAACTGACCTAAGACGGGGAATTTTTACTAGAATTAAATGTCAGGAATTGTGAAACTGAGTTTAAATGTATTTGGCGAAGGTGTATGTAAACTTCCGACTTCAACCGTATGTATGTTCCAATGACAGTTTGTAGGTGGGTTGTTGGGGACTTGTGGTGTGTATACATTTAAGTGTGATTGTATTTATGTGGTGTGTGCGTATATAATGCTCTACTGAGTCCCCCTGTCTGACTGTGAACCTCATTACACTGTAGTACTCTCCTGAAGACTACAGCAGCATGGTTCAGATGAGTCATGGACAGACCAGGAGTCTGATCCAACCCAAAGAGTGGCTCTGTCTGTAGGGAGACTAAGGTAAGTTACCACCCTCAACCAGCCTACCCTGTACCTCACATGGCCCCCGTCTGCCTGTCTGTCCACCTGCCTAACGTCAAATCAACAGTGTGCTCTAGAGTGACACTTTCTGTTTCTCCTCTTCTCCTCCTCACTCTCTCCCTTCCTCTCCTCTATCTATCCATCTAGCCCTTAACCTGAGTGTGTTAACCTAGTGGTGTTCTTTCTGAGTTGATTAACACATTGCTAACCTGCTCCCAAAGACTGATCAGAGGATTGCTTTTGGACTGTAGCTCTTCTAAAGGGAAGCATGCAGTACAAGGAATTGCATTGACCTGTGGTTTCTCGTGTGACTCATCCAACTCTACTGGGTTGATCAGTTCAGGATCTCCTCTCTCCTTTGCCAGATTGTGGCCCCCTGGTGTTGGGATGGTGCTAATGACTGAGCGGTGTGGCTTCTATCCCCTCTGTGTCTCTCTCTCTGCAAATCTTTTCATCTCTCCTCCATCTCCTGTGGTTTGTTGCCTCCAGCTCCAGCCGGACGCCGTCCTCCTGTTGTACAACTTCAGCGGCCAGCGTAGCGGCGAGGCCCTGATCACCTTCCCCAGCGAGGAGTCAGCCAGGCGGGCCGTGGCCGAGCGCGCCAACCACCCCCTGTCTGGTCTCCCCGTCCGTCTGCTGGTGTGCTGCGACTGACCTCGACCAGCTGACAGCGACCATGGAGGGAGGAGTCGAGGACCGCAACTGCTGATTCCTTTTCTCCCTCGTCACTTCCTCTCCCTCCACTACTGATACACACACCTCCCCACAAACACACCTCCCCACAAACAATCTCCCGACTCTCCTCCCTCTTAGCCTCTTTCTCAAGCTCCCTCTCAACATTCATACACAGACCGACAGACACCTCTCCCCACAGCACTAGGTTGTACACATCCTCGTTCCTGTGTGTCTGGCACGAAGTGCCTTGTGTGAATACTTCCATAACATCCACCGACGATGCCAATGAAATGTACCACTCACCTAAAGCATGAAACCACTTCTCCCCTTGTTTTAGCTAAATGACAACTACAGGCCCACTATATAAGATGTTCAAACCTTCAAACAAAATCCCTATTCTCCTGTGTCTGGTTTGTCTGTCTGAAAACACTACTGTATGTAGCCTACCGTGTGCATGTCTGCAAAAACGATGTATGTACTGTATGCATGTTAGTTGTAAATGTGCCTTCCAATGCTGGGCTGTACAGTATAATAATAGATAAGAGCCATATAGACTGACTAACTGAAACTACTACTGTACTGGATAGAAGGGAAATCAGACGCTCGTTCCACTACTCCCTTTTCTAAAACTAGAAAAGACAAGGCCACTATGTACAGTAGTGAGAGCCAGTAACATGCTGGATGCTGAGCTTAATGACCGCTACTTGTGTAACAGTGTTCGTTTCTGCTCTGAAAGCATTTGTATGGCATGCCATTCTATTTAGAATATGTCCAAGTACTCTTTCTTTGTTAAAATCAGAGTAGGCTAAGGCTCAAGTAGCTGAAGTCTCATTTAGTTGTGTAGTATACTAGCATGACAAATATTGATTCTTTGTTTAATCCAAAAAAACTGTTCCTAAAATGTAGATTTATTTAAATGTGAAAAGAGTTGGCTGTTGGTCTGCATGATCTTAAAGCAATATCCTTTATCCTTTAAAGAGTAGTTCTCTGTGCCATCTGTTTTCTTCCAGACTATATTTTATAGAAAACTGCAGTCTTCTGTAGAGTGCTTTCCATTTTCCCTTGTTTTTGGACCGTCAAACTGTGTATGTGTATGTGCGCCCCGAATGAGTTGTTCCTGTGTCTGGTTTCTCATCTTCGCTGTGCCTATATTACCCAGAGTGCAATAGCAGCCCCCTCTGTGGCTTAGCTGACCTCTGGTGGCTGATGGAAAAATAATTTTTCTTTTAAGCAAGTTTGAGACTTGACTTGTATGAATTTAAGTACTGTATGTGTATATAACTGTTTGAATAAATACATAACTTTATTTTCCCAGTGTTTAAATTGCCTTAATTTGTTCTGAACTGTATCAATTAAATTCTATCGAAGGAGTCAGACATTTTAGATGAGGCCAATATACAGTAGTCTGTGACATGGTGGATGGTGTGCTTATTGACAACTAACTTTTTTTGCTGTGAAAAGCATTTATGAATGTATAGCATAACGCACCAATGAAATGTATTATTGAACTGGACGACTTGTGGCGCAAAAGATGTCTCGGATTGTTAATGGCACATACACGTTCATAAATAAGGTCTTCTAGTAATCCCTATTAGTAGGCTATTTGAAAGGCTGATCCAGTAAATTCTACATTTATATTCCAGTGTAGGTATGGATGACTCCAATGAAATGAGGCCCTGCGTAATAGTGATTTATTGCATATCAGTGGTAAGGTGATCTCTTCAGGATCATCACCATCATTCCTCCCACAATACCAATTTATTTACGCTGAACAAAAATATAAACATGTTTCATGAGCTGAAATATATAACATTTTCCATATGCACAAAAAGCTTTGTTTCTCAAATGTTGTGCACATATGTTTACATCCTCGTTAGTGAGCATTTCTCCTTTGCCAAGATAATCCATCCACCTGACAGGTGTGGCAGATCAAGAAGCTGATTAAAGAGCATGATCATTACACAGGTGCACCTTGTACTGGGGACAAAAGGTGACTAAAATGTCCACGACACAATGGCATTGCTGTCTCAAGTTTTGAGGGAGCGTGCAATTGAACTGCTGACTGCAGGAATGTTAATTCCTCTACCATAAACCACCAATGTAATTTTTGAGAATTTGGTAGTACGTCCAACCGGACTCACAACCGCAGATCATGTGTAACCCTGCCAGCCCAGGACCTCCACCCCCAGCTTCTTCACCTACGGGATCATCTTAGACCAGCCACCCGGACAGCTGATAAACTGGATTTGCACAACTGAAGAATTTCTGCATAAACTATCAGAAACCGTCTCAGTGAAACTCATCTGCGTGCTCGTCGTCCTCACCAGGGTCTTGACCTGACTGCAGTTCGGTGTCATAACCAACTTTAGTGGGCAAATGCTCACCATCGATGGCCACTGGCATGCTAGAGAAGTGTGCTCTTCACAGATGAATCCGGGTTCCAACTGTACCGGTCAGATGGTATGTGGTATGCTGATGTCAACGTTGTGAACAGAGTGTCCCATGGGTAACAGTGGGGTTATGGTATGGGCATAAGCTACAGACAACGAACACCATTGCATTTTATTGATCGCAATTTCAATGCACAGAGACACCGTGATGAGATCCTGAGGCTCATTGTCATGCCATTCATCCACCCCATTACCTCATGTTTCAGCATGATAATGCACGGACCCATGTCACAAGGATCTGTACACAATTCCTGGAAGCTGAAAATGTCACAGTTCTGGATGACATATCTGTATTCCCAGTCATGGGAAATACATAGATTAAGGCCTAATCTATTTCAATTTACTTGTTTGCTTATATGAACTGTAACTCAGTAAAATCTTAGAAATTGTTCCATGTTACATTTATATTTTTGTTCAGTATAGAAAGAGAAAAACACAAAGCCAAAGTTTGACATTTGTATTTTTATTGATACACTACTGTAAGAGCCTAAATGCAAGGTATTCCCTTTGAATAAATTCAAAAAGCACTGCAGTCTTAAATTACAAAATGGTTTTAAAATACAAAATGTACATGAAATGACAATACAAGGTTCCTGTAAACATCAGCTAAAACCTGTATTTCCCTTTTCTTTTACAAAACATATATTTATAGATATATATGTACCCAACTGTTAGGAATGACATCCATTTCAAAGTATCAAAAATAGAGTTCTAATGTCAGTCTGTGTTGCTTTTTACCAGTATGTAAAATGGGAACATATTGTTTGATCTTTGGTTTTACAGAAGAGGACGGCAGAGAGCGAACGGTTACTGAATTTAATGCTGCTTGTTTCTGGACTCATGTGCCTCATTCACACTATAGGGCCAAACTGCGCCAAGCCGAGCTGTACTGGGCTGCCCTGTTTACGCATCTACATAGTGCTGGAAAGGACCATGTGAAAATGAAACATCCAAGCCAGCACAGTACGGTTCTGATCAGCTCTATACTGTGAATTAGGTACCAGTCTCACAAGCAGCACCAGAGCCAGCCCTTCCTCTTGTCACTAATGTCCTGCTGTCCAAAATGTATATTCTCAAGTAAATTATTAACCCAGAAGAGCATACAGACAACAAACCAGTAATTCATATTCAACACATGAGTTAAGGCCTTCCTATAGTTTAAATAAACAAATAGTGACATTCTCTCCTCACTGTTTGAAAAGGTTTTACACATAAAACAAAAGCCACGAGAGATTATTACAAACAAACCAGTTATTTTGTACTTGATGCCAAATATCACGTTGTCATGATGCTTTCGTCATGGTTTGCATAGTAGCCTAATGCATCTGTGTGCTTGTATTGTACAGAACTGAAATTCATTATTAAAAAAACACTTCTCTACAGTTTATTGGGTACAAACGCACACATCCACACACACTTAATATAATCTAGTAAGACGCTTGCACTGTGTCCTTTACAAGGCAGATTCACTGACTGGCCCTCTGGTATGCAGGACTAATAAGTATTGTGCTGATACTCTAGAAGGCTGCGTTTATACAGGCAGCCCAATTCTGATATTTGTTCCACTAATTGGTTCTTTGACCAATCACAGAACTTTTTCAGAGCTGATCTGATTAGTGAGAAAAAGATCAGAATTGGACTACCTGTGTAAACAGAGCCTTGCAGTAACATAACCAAGCATCTCTGCTGCATCTAAAACTATAGGCATCAAGGTTATTTTTTAAATGTATTTTTTAATGT